>NC_065522.1:15561221-15564468 GCF_006386435.1 Epinephelus moara
TATATATATAATATATATATATATATATATATATATATATATATATATATACATATATATAGGCCTATATATATATACACAAACACACATTTTATATATATAGGTGCTAAGAGTCTGTTGACGGTCCTTTTGTTGGCATGTGTGGATTCCGACGACTCAACAGCTTGATTCGAGGGTAGGTTACACTAGGAAGATAAAATAAGCATACCTGGAGGTTTGCAGTGAAGTTTCCAGGCTTCTTCCCTCCCGTTCGTCCTCTTCTGGCGGCTATTCATTATTTAGTCCAAATGTTATTTTTGGGAATATGTTAATTTTTACGGTGCAAAACTTTCAACGACGACTGTCAATATAGCCTGGGTGACGTAAACGTTAACCGCTAATTAACGTTTACAGTTAGAACACCTGTGAGGCGGAGTGATACATGCGCGGTAAAAGTGGACGGAATCCCTCCTGTCCCATTAAATTAGCCTGCTTGATCGGAACTAACTTGTAGGGTATAAAATTGTTTAAAATAATAGTGGCGCTATACATGACTAAAGGGACCTCCATCTGAAACTAAATCTAGGCTACATCACTGTATTGATGAGGAACCTATAACAACGTTGTTTTTTGTTGTTGTTTTGTTTGTTTTTTATTCTATTTTATCCATTAAATAAAAAATATAAAAGTGAAGTAGTTTAGTAGAATTAATTAAATATAGGCCTAGATATTTTGAATAGGCTACTTTCCCAACTCATTTATTTTACCAAATAAGATTGTAACTGAGAAGCTATAATTATTTTTGCCTAATTTTCATCAACTAAGTAGGCTACTTGCCTGAAAATTGGTGGGCTATATAATACCTAATGATGATGATGATAATAATAATAATAATAATCATAATAGCCTGTCTTTATTTATATAGCATCTTTAAAAACTGAGTTTACAAAGTGCTTTGACAAGCAAAGCTAAAGCAGAAATACAAAACATGGGATAGCCTACTCAGAAGGCAATAAAACAACAGAAAGATCAAAGACCAAACATAAGCGAGACAAAACTAAGGTGGAGTTATGTTAAAACAAGACGAGAAAATATGCGAGATGCACGACACAACATGTAAATTATTACAAGTAGTCTAACAAGACCAAAATAAATAAATAAATAAAGGAACATAAAATATTCCACTTTTTCCAAAACACCACGTCACCACGTTAACGCAGTTCGGTAAATTGAGCGCCCTGCGGAGCAGCGTCCAGGTCTCACTGACCTGCCTTCACGGACAGCCAGGTAACGATGGTGTTTACCATGAGCTTTGGCATTGTTTTTTTCGCTGTTGTGAAATAAATCCTCTATAAACACCCCAATAAAGCCAGGCTAATTTAAGTAAGTAAGCAAGTCTGGCGTAAAACCACACCGTCTCCCTCCAACTCTCTGGCAGATTCGGGGTCAACAGCTGACCGTGGCGAGCAGAGACAGACGCCGAACAGCTTTCACAATTGCACTTGTCTTTAAAAACCAAAACTCAACTTGAAATATTGTTAACATCTGCCAAACCGCGGCTTGGATTATACATTTAAACAAATCAGACGTGCGTTTTGGTGCAAAGAGCGAAGAGGAGCGCAAAGCCGCCGCGCGCCTCTGTTTCCTTGAATCATTTAATCAAAGATTATTTAGAAGAAAATTACTTGTATGTGACTATTAAAAAGGAAAGAGGAGGAGAAGAAAATGAATGCAAAGGAAAGCAGTGAAGTGAGGACAGGAGGGCAGAACGCACTTGAGGCCTGATTATTGCAACTGAACATAGGCCTACTTGTAGTTTGGAGGATAGATTGGTTTGTTAATTATTTTTATTTATTCAGGGAAGGGAACAGCGTTTATTCTTTTAAATTTTGTGTAAAGCTTTGTTGATTGTGATGATTAGGCTATTTATTTTATAGACCACTAAAGTGTGCACAGTGTGATATTGTTTTCTTTGTTGTTGCCTGTTATAAATAAATGATAAATGTAGAAAATGAATGTGTGTGTGTGTGTAGCAGCTGCTCGGTGTAAGGTACAGGTCTTGAGACACCTCAGACAGACATTTCCCCTGCTCATTCCTGTGCACAAATGTAATGTATGTACACATAGAAACCTCCTGGCAGGCCACGCTTTACAAGTGAAAAAATAATTCTGCATGCCCAAATGCAAAACAATTTTTTTTGTCACGGCACTGGTCGGGATATTTTCATTTGCTCACAAAGTAAGGGATCAGTTAACCACAACACTGGAAATACACATACATTGTGTATTTTATACCTAAACGTTTTTTGGCACCACAGTTTGTTTATTGTCTTGTGGTCTAAATAACAAATACTGAGTTGCTTTTTTGTACCTGTTACAAGATGAGTATTTATTGCTTTCAGAAAGTCTGCTGATGGCTCAGCTGTATCGACCTATACTGCATTTGTCAGCAGAATATTCTCAGGAAAAATAAATAAACGACATGGGGAAAATTCACAAGTAGATATTTTTGAAATATGGGGAGGATTTTGGGCATCCACTCATGAAGAATTGGACTTGCAAAAATAGATTTAACTGGTGAAACATATTGTTGTAGTAAGAGACTGGTCTTTTTTCTTTTACAATTTTGCAACTGATATATAAAATAAAATGTTTTGGAGATGTTAAGACTGTATATTAAATAGTCTTGTGACTTCTATTTGAAAAGACAATTCTAATCCGTTCTTTTATTGCATTTAGGCCTACACAAAATGTCCTGGATGGATGCTGAACATTTTCTAAGGAAACAAGTAACCAAACTACACGATAAAGATATAAGTTTTAAAATTAACAGGATGGACAAAGGTCTTATTTTCCTCGTACAGCTGCAGTTTTATCAAAAGAGAAATTCTGCAAACATGAATATAAATGGACTAACTCCAAACTTTTTTTGTTTGTCAAACTTATGCAACAAACAACCACAATTACAATAATAATAATAAATACAGCCGCAAACGGCAATTCCGAGGTTCAAACCAGCATGGATCCTTAAAAGTTGAAAGGTGGGTAGAATCAAGACCTTTGACAGTTCACAACACCTGCATTAGAGATTACAAATAGGTTTTATGATAATCAGACAGGCTCGTTCCAGTGGCGGTTTTAGGCCAGTTTCAATGGGGGGGCCAAGCTAGGGCCAGTCCTTTTGAGGCACATACAAGTAGGGTCAAATATCTAAGTCTGAACAATAATGAAATATATATATATATATATATATATATGTCTTGTATGT
>NC_065522.1:15564547-15581627 GCF_006386435.1 Epinephelus moara
ATATATATATATATATATATATATATACTGTATATATATATATATATATATATATATTATATGTATATATCAGTGTGATATGTATATCAAGTTATGATGGCAGAATATGCCTAGATTTCAACATCTTTGTGCTTTTTATGTGTGAAAATATATGGCTAAGGATGAGTGGTTTAACATTTCAGTAATCAAAAGAAAAATGACTGATGTAGGCCTACTGATCTGCCTCTGGAGGGCTATTTTATTATTTTAAATCATGTGCAGACAAAATATTCTTTTAAAACTATCTCACTGACAAACACAATTAGCCTACAGATACGCAAAACAATACCAAATACGCAACACCAAAAGGAAACAAAAGATAAGACTCAAATTAATTACACACAAACAGACACAAATTACTGCTCCCCTCCTTCCCTCCTTCCCTCCCTCCCTCCCTCCCTCCCTCACGATTTGCAAGTAGGCTATGGCACCCTGAATCAGAGCATTTAATTTTACGCGGCTTCGAAAAGAAGATTTCGACATGTCCACACCAGGGTGGGGTTGCACCAGTTTGGCGTATCTCTCTACTAAATTCAGGATTTAGTAATTACTAAACCACTACTAAACCCTTAGGAATTACTAGCTAGTTTGCAACTAGTTGTTCACTAATTTCGGTTGCACCAGACCAGTTTACGCAATCCCGTATCTAGTAGATGTGTAAGTGGTTACTAGTCGCATGACGTGACGACAACAACTTGGCTACCCAATCAGCGTGCAGAGCAGAATGTACACAGGAACAGCTGGGCGCAGCCGGGCAAGATACTCCACAGTCTCTTCAGTCGGTAAGTAGCCTACCGTAAACGATATGTATCATACAAACTGTGTAGCGTTGTCGTTTTGGGATGCATAACATTCGCCCAGATAGCATTTTGATTCAATGTTGAATTAGTGTCAAATGGGTTAAAAGTTAAGTCAGTTTCTATCTGGGAGCCTAACGTTAGGTAAGTTAGGGTAACAACGGAAAACAACCGTTAACTTTTGGCTGCTCTGTTACGTTAGTGGCACAGGTTGTTAAGGCTACTATTGCAGCTAATCCAGTGTATATTAAAACGATAAACATCACGCTAACGTAGTCGTTGAGGTGCCCACACAACGCCAGCGCCACCCGACGCACTGCCCGGCACACAGTACTTTTGTGGACTTGGATCGTGTCCCCAACCACATTCTGCATCGACCCCGTAGCGAAGTATTGCAACGCGATTGTCACTTGTAGCGACGGAGGTAGAGCCCCGTTTGACTCGGACCCGTGCTCAATTGCCGGAGCCAGCATGTCCGTGATCCGCATTATCTGGTCGCGCCTGAACCGGTACCGACAGTAAATATCGAAGTCATCGTACACATCCAAAGGGTGGATTCGGTCTCTCAAAACCCTTTTCCTAACGGCAGGTTCTCTGTTTTGTAGAGCAAGCCTCTCTAAACGAGCCATAGTTGCTGTTTTCTTCAGTTGGTTTTGATCCTGTGTCGGCAAACTAGGTAACTAGGTAACAGTTACACAACCCTTAGGGTAGGTGTAAATATTTAGTAAACACTTAGTAATTACTAGCTCTACGTGATTCCTAGTAAAATTGGTGCAACCCATTTTAATTTAGTAATGACTAAATCTTGATTTAGTAAACACTTACACTTTTACTAAGGTTAGTAAACACTTAGTGAGAGGTGGTGCAACCGGCTCCTGTAGGCTACCTTAAACATATCCTGAAAGAGTCATTCAAATCAACCACTGGGGGGTGCTACAAATATGAAAAGGGATGTGGCATTACAAAAATCGGACTATACATCAGAAATTGTTTGTCCAATTATTACAAAACATGCAGGATATGTGAAATAATAATGTTGGATGACCGGTGTTAAATTATTTTGAAATCTGTCATTAGGGGCACCATCAAGGACTGTGTGTGAAGCCCTCTCCTTCACTCTCTGTACACTTACGATTGCTCACCAATCCACTCGTCCATCACTGAATGCGCAGATGATACAACCATGGTCAGGCTCATCTGGAGGATGGGGTGGGGAGCGGGGAGTCTGCATACAGGAACAGAGACAGTAGTGTTCAGTGAATAACCTTACACTGAACACCACTAAAACAAAAAGATGATACTGGACTTCAAGGAAACGCATGATACAAATATACGCTAAAGCTTAAGTACAAAACAATGACATTTATATGGAAACATATAAGGAAAGCATCTCGGTTGTATTTCCTCATATTCTTAAGAAGTCTTAATTGTGTGGTATTAAAAAAAGGTCTTAAAAGCTTTTACATGTAACATGGTTAACTCTGCAGAAACCCCTTTAACCAGATTTGCCATCATTCCATGTCCTTCCAAGTGCCTGTATTTTATATTAATTTTTATATCAATGAAAAAAAACAAATAAAGATGCTTTTCTTTATTACATCATTGCCTTGTACTTGAATAGTGCTGTACCCTCCATTATATACTTGCTCCATTAACGTGTTTGAATATGTATTTTTTCCCTTTGATGTGCTCCATTACCACGTCAAAAGAAATCTTAATTCATTGTCCCAACCTATTGTCACATGAGTGGAGCTCCTTTCAACTTTCTCACGCAATTATAGGTAGAATGCACCAGGGCAGATGCCATTATACTGAGCCAAGAAACTGATTGAAGGATGAAACTTAGCATCGTGAGATTTGTTACAGTTCCTTGCCAACGTTTCTGAGAAATCACCTATGAGTCACGTCATTAGCCTTATTCCATTCCAGTAAAAAGCCTTTAATAGATGTGACCTGTCACTTGACATTAAAGGTTTGTGATATCACTAATACCAATACATACTATTAATAACCTCTGTCCCAGTTGTTAAGAATATTCATGCATTTTTGGTGTCATTTAGTGTTACCAAATTTAGTGTCATTATCACATAGAAAAGGGGATAAGGGATTGTCATATGAGGTTTTTAAATGTAATGCCTTGTGAAATACTTCTACTTCTATAAAAATGAGATAGCCTACAGTATTGGTTCTTTTAGTGATCTCTTTTTGTCTTCCTTTACCATGGAATCAGATGTCAGGGCCAGCTTGTAGCACCCCTGTGCTAGTTGGGATTCAGCATTGCTCAAAGACAGTTCAGCCTGGTTAAAACTTGTGAACAGTTGCTTGCATTGAGTGTTTAAGGTGTTTAAAGAGCAGTCTCCACACTCAGTGCAGCTGCCTGTTCAAGTACTCTGCTTGTTGAGGTAGTTCTTAAAGACGTGTAGATTCCATCAGCTTTAATCTGGATGGAGAAACTGAGTGTAAAGACACCAGAAACTGAAGCGAAAAAAAATACAGGGCCAAATACTGCGGCCTCGTGCCTATGACCAAATCACAGCCGTGACGATATACGAGTATAACATCACGAGCTCGAGTGTGATATTGCTTTTATACAACAGTTAAATAAGCAAGGCTGATTAAGAAATGTTGAAAAATGAGGACAAAATAGATAATTTAAGCATTTTATTTGTCTTCCGCCAACAAAAATAGTTCCCTCAGGACTCCGCTGTCACCGTTGCTATGTAACGCAGACATGGTGCGCCAGGCACTTACTCTTTATACACATTTATCTGCACGTTTCCATTAATTGTGCAGCCGGTGAAATAAGTCTCTGGTGACTGCATGGTGGACTGTCGCTTCACAGGCACAGCCGACTCTGCCTTCTGATCTGACAGTACTGTATGTTGCTCCATCGTTTTCTGCTCTCCATGGATGGCTTCCAGTAGCTTTTTAACAGAGCAGATAAATGTGTATAAAGAGTAAGTGCCTGGCGCACCATGTCTGCGTTACATAGCAAAGGTGACAGTGGAGTCCTGTGGGAACTATTTTTGTTGGCGGAAGACAAATAAAATGCTTAAATTATCTATTTTGTCCTCATTTTTCAACATTTCTTAATCAGCCTTGCTTATTTAACTGTTGAACTGTTGTATAAAAGCAATATCACACTCGAGCTCGTCGTATATCGTCACGGCTGTGACTGTCTATGACCAAATCACAGCCGTGACGATATAGGAGTATAACATCACTCCCTCTCGTGTGATATTGCTTAAATAGAAGGTTTGAACAGTTCCAACAATACCTTAGATGTGAGCATGAATCACGCCTCACTCACAATAATTGGTAGGGAACACAACACAATATTTTGCGCTCATCACAATATAAAGTAGAATGTGGAACATTTCGGTATAGGCACTTGATCCATTCAACAGTGCTTTTTGGGCCAGGATGAGCTATTCTCTGTGGCACCTTATTTTCAGTCAAACATCTTGTTATGTAAAGAAATTGTTATCACCTGTAGAGCGATTATATGAAAGTCAGTTTGGAATCAAACATGGAAAAGGAAATCCTCTTTGTCTGGGCATCACTACTTTTAACATTTTATTGAATATATGTTTTTACAGAGAGTCCAGCTACAGTTGCAACGACAACTGCTTCACCCGAAACGACCACACAGAAAACTGCTACACCTTAGACTGTTGCAGCTACAGCTGTGACAACAACTAGTGCTACTACTACAACTGCAATAACTACCACACCTACAACTGCTACACCTAAAACTACCACACCTACAACTGCACCTACAAGTACCGCACCTACAACTGCTTCACCTACAACTGCCATAACTATGGCTGCAGTGCCCATTACTGTAGCATTCATTACGAAAAGGGTGACTTTTAGATCTCGTCAAAGCACATTTACAAGTGATTTGCTGAATCCATCATCTACAGCTTTTAAAGAGTGTGCTGCAATGATCAAGAGACAGGTAAGTCTCACCCTTGGAATAATCTACTGAATTAATTTTCTTTGAGCTCAAGCACCCACTCCAAGAATTGAAAAGTTTGGGTAACACTTCATACTAGAGCCTGTGATTTACAGTACATCGAAATTGCAAATGTTTTAGGCACCAAGATACTTTTCTGTTTCAAGTGCTACTTAAATGTATGTTCTGAGGAGAAAAAAACTGAGGAACAAGGAACTAACAATTGGCCATTTTAGAGTAAAAGAGGAATCAGTAATACTTAATACTTACTTTATCTATTCATTTTGTATATACTGAGACCCTTTGGGTTACAGCACTGGGAAACAAAACCGTTACCCTACTATGTACCCCACAGTTTTGGTTGTGTATTACAACTGTTACAACATGACAGACAACACAATAACACAACATAATTGCTTGATAGGTTCCACTGACTACCAGTGTTGTTGATACAATTTTTCCCAAACCTTAGTTTTGTTTTCCAGTCCTGTACTCTGTAAGTAAACAGTGTTCATAGAAATACTTAGTATTTTGTTTTCTTCCAAAATGCACATTTGTTACTCCCTTATTTGCCATAGTCCTGTTTTAAAGTGCCAATAAGTAATAAATTAGTACATACTATTTATCTGTGTTCACCAGTTCATTTTGCCAACAGGAACTGCTGACACAAACATTTAGGGAAATATATCAAGACAAATAAAATTACACTGTCAGCTGTACAACTTGCCACACACACACACACACACACACAGTTCAGTGTTCCAAGGCAAAAATAAAAGTAAAAAATGAAAACATTAATAAATACATAAACAACTTTTTTTTCTGTTTCTGCAGCTTGAGCCTGTTTTCCAAAGGGCATTCCCTTCCTCCTTCAAGTCCCTGGAAGTGGTGTCCTTCAAGTAATTTGTTAAAACTTATTATGTTACAATTTAAAAATAGTGGCCTAAATCTGATATTTTAAGCACAATATTGTGTTCCTGCCTCTGCAGTAATGGATCAGTCTTCAACCAAATGGACCTCCTTTTTGTAAAAGTGTGTGCACCTAACAACACTGAGGTTGCAAGTGCAGCTCCAATTGTCATCGGCTTCAACATTGAGACCGGCTTTATCCACGTGAATGGCATAGGTAAGCAATACTGGGGTGCCACTGAATCAAAAATATCAAAGTTGCACAGCTGTTTGTTAAACAAAAGTCTTGTTTCATTTTCTGCTTATTTACAGAATTTTCAAGTGCAGTATGCCACAAGATCAGTCTCATTAGCGCATTCTGCCTGGTACTGTTGTCATGGCTACTGTCCAGCCTGAGATAGCATCAATGCTGATATTCATCTGCTATCAGATCATGACTGCCATCACTGGTATAAAAAAAGGACTTTTTTGGTAAAGGTCCAAGATTCATAATTGTCTTAAGTCTAGTCTGGACCCAGATGCTGTGCTATCTGGACCCAAATCGATAACTGATTATTTATTAAGACATAATTAATTTTGACATTGTTTCTATTTTAGACAGTAAAGCATTATAGTAGTGATTAAGCATGAAACTCACTTATTGTTGAATTGCCTGCGTTAAATCATCTCATGTAAAAATAATAAGTCAATCAAATTTGTGCATTCTGATAAGCATTTTGATTAGGGTGAAAGAGATACACACACAAGGGAAAGACAACAGTTGGAGAAATGAGAGAGTCAGAGAAAAGTATTTTCACGAAGTATTTTGCGAAGAGTGGAAATAGAGCTTTTAATCAAAAATGGACAGACTCTTACAAGTTCTTTCTTCCCATGGGCTGAAACCAATAACCTATATAATAGACCATGGTGGTTTGTTGCATGTGGTGGTTTGTTGCACTGCACGTCACTCACTTTGACAATAAGAATGACCACAGTGCAGAATTTAAACACCCTAACACGCTAGGGGATTTAGGTTGAATAAATAATAGGAATAAAAGAAAAGAATAAAAAAAATAAGAATAAAAAGGTACATCTTAAATTGTATAGACTACCTAAGAATCACCACACATTGGCTTTACAGCCAGCGCACAACTCATAGATAGAAAACAAGTGTCTCTTGTCTAATCTAGTCCCAAGAGCAAAGGTTATTACAAGAGACTGATCCCTTCAGAACAGCTAAGATCACATTTCAGTTACATTCCATACTGTTTTTATGGACTTTTTATTGGTACATGATTTGATAGCATTTATATACTGTTCAAAGTAAGAGAGGCCTTTGGTCCGTAAATTTACACTAATTAATATAAAAATTGGCAAGAATAATCAACAGATTTCATATATGCCTTTTCCTCAAATTTCCTACACTCATAGACTAAGAATCTGAATATACTATGCTCACTGAATAAAGTCTTTGTGAGAATCACCAGTACAGATTTGAACCCAAATGCACAACAATGAGGCAATAGAGTTGCAGGCAAAGTTCACTTTACTTGAACAGTTCAGGCAGAGTCAAAACCAGGAAATCAGACAAACCAGCAAACAAATCCGACAAGGAGCAGGCAGGGAATCCAGAGTCCAAAAAACAGGCAGACAGGGTCCAAAAACAGGTGATCAGGCAGTAAAAGGGAAAAATGCTGGATAGCTTGGCAGGAACACAAGACAATCTGGCAGAGGGCAGGGGAAAATGGACTGGTATATATACTGAAGGACTAATGGGAGAATGAGCCACAGGTGTGGAGATGGGCGGGGAAAACCAGGTGCAGGTAATGAGCAGATTGCATGGGCTGAGAGGGAGGCGTGGTCTGAAATGACAGGAGAGTTAGAGGCCGTTTACACGTACACGGTGATTTTGATAAACGGAGACATCTTCCTTCATTTGTGCCCTTTGTTTACACACAAACGGAGATTTCTCCTCTGAAAACGAGTCTTTCTAAAAACTCCGGCCAGAGTGGAGATTTTGGAAAACTCCGGTTGCGCGTTTGCATGTAAACTGAGATAAACGGAGATAAACGGAGTTATAGGCAGCCGACGTCACAGTATGCGCCGGAACTTGCGCCTGTGTCAAAAGTGCGACCTATGTTGCTATGGTGACAATGGATACATGGAAGGCTTGAGCTTCTCGTTACACTGCCACCTACAGGTTTGGCATGCTCTTGTGTATATATACACGGGTAAGTGTAAACGAAGAATTTTTTGAAAACGGAGACGGTGAAATGTCCGTTTATGAAAATAGCCGGCCTCTCAGTGATGAGACAACAAAACCAGATGAAAACAAACTAAGAGTTGGAATTCCTGACAGTCTTTTTGTAAGATGTAAGCAATGCATTTGGAAACATCTTTCCATATTTTCCCAAATTGCTGAAAATGCCTGAAAAGATGGGGCTCAGTTTCTGGATGAGCTGAGCAAAAATAATAATTTATATCTATATTTCTTGACAAAACGCTTTACAGGACAAAACTGTGTATAATTCTAAAGGAAACCTCTTCAACCTTATTAGTAATTTGTGTATTTGTGAGGCTTTGACCAAACTGACAAACATAGGGCTTTGTGACAACCTCACTCTGAAACACAGAACAAATAGTTAGCCTGTTATTCTTGTAGGATGGTGAGAAAATCTCCCACAAGCAATGTCAACAGGATCAACCAAAGAAACATGGTCTTGATTTAAAATAATAATAATAATTAGAAAAAAATACACAAAAATACGGAACCACTATGAGTAGCCTCCGTTACCAGAGCCAATTCCTTAACTGTCACAGAAAGCTGAAATGAGTAACTAATTCATTAAAGTTCATAAGTTGACCCATGGGGATAAACAATTGACAAGCATGATCTTATCCCTACACATCATATTTTGGCACTTTGGCAGAGGCCCCAGCATTACTGAAATGTTATTGGGGCATAATTTGCATTGTATCTTGAGGCAGAAAGAGTCAGGGGTTAGGTTTAGGCAACAAATGTTCTCGGTTGTGGCTAGGAAACGATCACAGATGTTGCTAAAAAAAATACTCTTTGAGTGGCACAAACACTGCAACTGATGTTGTTTGTTGGTATTAAACACCAGTGTCCTGGGTCAAAGTCCAGTGTTTGTTCAACCCATCCACCTCCCCTTGAGGTGTCACTATAGTGATGCCAGAGACACTGCCCAAGTGGTGTATTTTGTGCTCTGCGAATCAGACCACCCAGCCACCATTTTTGCGTTTAGAGGACATCTGATAACTGTCTATTGGTAGCTAAATCATCGCTGTGTATTGACACATCAAAGAAATAAAATAAAACACTGTTGTAATCACTGTTGCCATTGTTCACATAAAGAAATATATCATTCATCTCACAAGCTGCATGGACAAAAATTCAATTTAATCTATTTCAAGACCATCTTGGTTAGATTTGAGTTACACTATATCTAGTCAACACATTGAAATGATGTCTGTTGCTTTCTGGGTAGGCCAAAAGATATTTTTGTCAAACCAATTCATTTGAAAAATACTTTTTATACGTTCAACACCAACTTTAACTGTTTTTAATTTTTTATATATATATATAATTGCATACTAGTAGGAAGGGAAGACAAATTTGGGAATAAATTCCAAATGGAGGACTCGTTTTTCAAGAAATGCTCTCACCGGTTATTATAAATCACCTTACTCTTCCACCAGCAACAGCCCTCTGGCCTCTCCTGCCTCTCCCTACACCTGGGCTTCCCTCACTGGAGCTGCATGGATTTCCTTCAGGCTGGACAATAAATAGTTAGCTAACATGATCTTTCTTAGGCTAACTAAAACGTCTGAAAATGAATAAACGATCATAATTATAGAAATAACAGGTTCAATCACTGATGAAGTAAAAAAAAAAAAAAGTACACGAGCATTCGCCATCATATAACGTCAGTCAACTGTTTAGTTAGCGATCTAAACATGTTTTACAAGGAGACTGTTACAGTGTGTAAAGGCGTTATAGGGCACACAAGAAAGGATTTATGATTTAATCATTAATATACGGTACCACGAAAGACTCTTCGCTTGACATCTCTCTTGTTCTCTGTCCGGGTATTTGGCCAACCTGGCAACCTGTACAATTGAAGGTTGGAGCGAGAGCGGGCGAGTGTGAGTGCGACACCTAGTGGCGGGGAGGAATTAAACTTGTAGTGATCACCTTTAAGGTGGCTAAGCCCAAAAAAATAAAAGACCACCATTTTTGCACGAAGTGAAAGCTATAGATTTTCTAGCATAGGCTAGTGTTTATATTTTTTCCACATAAAGTCAAGAAATGAAGAGGATGCAACATAAACAAGCCTAAATATGCCCCCAGCTTTCAATAAGTGGACATGTCCCTTCAAGGACAGTATTTTCTGCTTTTTTAACCCGTTCAGGTCCCCCAGTCATTCCAATGGACACAAATTTTCTAGGATGTCTAGATCTATGATTACTGTCATCTGACTCCACCCAAGTGCAAACACTTATTTGATGGGATGTCTATAAGCCAATCACAGTGTTCCCCAACATCTAAAGTAGACTGCAGTAGAGTCACAATCCCTTTTTAACATGCATGGCCCACTATGAGGTAAGGAGGAAGCACAAGGCACGGTTCAGTCTATCTGTCATATTGTTAAAGTAAATAATTTGTGTTTAAACTGTTTTGAAAGTAAACATGAGATGTTAAATTACTTATACATGTCAAAAAAATCATATGCAATATTTAAAGCTTTAACTCACTATAAAAATGAAAAGGAGAATTACTGTTTAAATAGGGATTTACTGTTCTGATTTGATTCTATAATTATATAATCAGTTTATTATTGATTATGTACACAGAATATTAATCTTAGGAGGTTTTCAGCATACTGTTTTCTGGAGATAGGCCTACTTTAGAAATTCAGGATATTTTGAGTTGAGATGATGAATGATGAATGATGAATACAATGCAAAGTTAATTATTGGCCTATAATTATAAGTGCATCTGTCTTGTTCTTTGGTTACAAGGATGCCTAAATAGGTTACTTCATTCTTGACAGGCATATTATTAATGGAGGTTACATCACAACCTTTTAAGGCAAATAACTCACACGTTTAAATTTAGACAGGCACCTGGGGCAAATGAAAATACAACAGCTTTAACTGCAGGTTTTACCTGCAGTGCACTTTCTAAGAATAAAGCTGAGTCATTACGAGGGATTCATATAATATTTTTACAAGCAATAAAGATACCATCTTTGTCACTTGTTTTTATATAATTATGAAAACTTTGTGCAACAATGTAGCAAACAGAGTTGCAGCCTGAAGCACTGACATGAACTGAATATCTGACAAAAAAACAAAGGCAGTCAAGAATACTTAAGTTCTTTGAAAGAGAAGAACACCATCAACCTAATGGCAGAGGTGATGCAGAGACATCTGAAGCTGTCCCTGGACCACCCGAGAAGCACAAGAGCTCACCAAGAAAAAGACTGTGGTCAAACTAGCTGCTGGTAGACTTGGAGTGCACCCATATTCCAACCTTTATACTAAATGCATTGAAATGGCCAAGGATACACAATACATCTGCTTTTTAAAAATTAGTTTAGTTTAGTTTAGTTTAGTTTAGTAGGATCCCCATTAGCTACTGCACTGCAGCAACTATTCCTCCTAAGGTCCACAACAACTTCATTTGTGATTGATAGCAGAACAACTCACATATAACACTAAACAAAATAACAGGACTAGACTAAAACACTTGACACAGACAAACAAGACAGCTCCTGGTAATAATCAAGATATATCCTTGTTTTTTATCATTTCGTGTGGTAAACAATCACCAGATTGGGCCTAAATTTCGCTCTCATTACCTGATGATGCTCCATTATTGCAATATTAGAGCAAGTATTTGAAATAGAAGTACATTTGAAATAAAGGAATATTCAGTGTCTTATTCTTCGGCAAATGGTGAGACAGTGAGTGGTGTTAGAAGGTGCACTGATGGCTCAGCAATAGATACATTTGACAACAGAATATTTAAAGGATAAATAAGTATTACGAGAAAATTCACAAATGAATTCATCATAAATATGGGGAGATATTCAAACCAACATATTGTGGTGGTAGTAGACTAGACTGGTTTATTTTAGAACTTAGATATCTCCAGTAAAACACTGGATATTGAATAATCTTGTGATTTCTTTGGATTAGAAAAAGACACTTGTCATCTGTATTTTGTTTGTTTGTTTTTTGTTTGTTTGGTTGGTTTTTGTTTTGTTTTGTTTATGTATTTTATTGCATTCACACATACATATTCTGGATGCATGTTATACATTTCATAAAGAAATAATATCAAACTACATGATAAAGACATTGTACTTTAAAGTAACAGAATGGGTGTACAGTTGTTTTTTTATTGATTGAGAAACTCCACAAACCTAAAAATAAACTCAAACACCTCACACCTCAGACTCAAAACCTTCTTGTCAAACTTAAGTAATATGTAATCACAATGCCATTAAAAAAGTGAACTATTCTGTATTTAATGTATTCCAATTTTTATTTTAGTTATACCCTCTGCCTATGTCCCTGGTGTAGATATTGTTCTGTTAATAGAGAGGGGAAAAATGTACCCAAGTGTACCAATATTCACCAGCAGAGAGACCCATCACACTAAGTGTGTGTCATGGCGTAAAGTAAACTATCCACAACTACTTATCAGAAAAGGTCTGTGACATTACACTTGTGGGAAATGAATGCTTTAGATTAAGTCGTTGTATTGATTTCGGTGATGTCTATTTTATTCTCTTTGTTTAAGTTGTGAGATTGACTGACTGAAGAGTCAGTTGACACTCAACTAAGAGTTAACACTGAGGACTGTACTGAGGAAGGCCTAAGACACATGATTAATACTTGAATAAATCAGTCTTGCCATGTGGTCAGCCACTTATTTACCTGACAATATTTAAGGTTAGGCACTCTGAAAGTTTTGGGTCTTCTCTCCATTTGGCATGAAGTAAAGAGATTTAATTCATCACACAGTTTGTAATTTTTAAGAGAACTAGCAACTGTCAATACATAGTTAGAGTTTCTCAAGCATTTTTGGTGATGAGGATGGGATAGACATTCCGCTGATCCCCACCTGGGTCTAGATTGAAAGTTTACTGCCAGCAGGGAAAGTTTCACTCCAACAAACAGAGGACGGCATCCCACCTAATGTCAATGGCAACCCCAGAGAAAGGCCGAGGGGGATGGACACTCAAAGGATGGTTTTCCTAAGTGTACTGACAATAAGGGGGTTTCTGAGCAATTTCCAGAGCAGAGGTCCTCGATATCCAATTGCCAAAAAAATGCAGGTCTTACAGAAATCTTGGTCATTTTTTATGAAGTCTGAAGTGGTCAAAAATGGTTTCACTACCAAACTGTTAACAAGATGTGCTTTAGTTATGAAAAGTGGTTGGGGTGTGAGGCTTGAAACGCGCTGATATTTCTTCCGCTTGATGAGTGCCTTGTGGGTAAGCTTTAGAGGGAAATCTGCCATAGCACCCGAGCATGCGGACTTCCTTAAAGACCCTATGAAGTGGAAGAAGGAGAGGAAGAAATGGGAAGACAGAAACAGGGTGGGAAGGAGTGGCGCGAAACGTGAGAGTGAACAAGAGCAGAGGTTTAGGTGGGTATTCATGGAATGCCAGAAGAGGCGCAGTTGAAGTATGGTCCTGCTACTGAAACTCTGCTAGATAGCCTGAATACAGTTTGCACCAAATCTGTGAAACAAATGGTCTCAACCCAAAAATTGCTGCAACAACTTATGACATCATTGAGCATGGAGATGGTCATCATATATTTACATTATTGTTCTCAGCTATTACTCTCAGATTCATGACTAGCAAAAACTGCCAGCTTTCAAATGATATATACATGGCATACTGTGGACCTGCTGTCCTCCCCTAACGATCCCCAGCCCCCCTGCTAAAGGAAAGGGTCTATGGTGTGTCTCTAAGGGTTAAACTTGAGAGCTTGTCCCCATTAAGTGTTTTGTTCCTTACAATCAATGTCTTTAAAATCAAAGATGTATATTTGTCTTTTTAAGGGCAGCTAGGTTATTTGAAGAACAATAAACCACCCAAAGAACAATAAATTGCCTAACACATGCAGATACATAACAAAAGGATGGTTGTGGAACCTAAAATGTTAATGTGCCTGTGTCACTCTATGCACATCAGATAATTAGTAACATTTACTGTACAATAAAAAATCAAAGTATATCAGTATGCACTTCCTTTCCTCTCCATATTGACATAGTTTTCAGTTAGCGTACATACGTCAACAGTGTAATAGAATTCCTAAAATTCAGACATGGATTTTTTGTTTTGGTTGGCCCCAAGACTTTTCCGTTGCCCCATCTAGCTCCCCTCTGAAAAATTACTGAGGGCACTACTAACAGATGCTCCATTTATTGTGGTGTTATCTAACTGTGGTGTTATGAATTATTTCCACAAGCATCAAGGTCAAGGTCAAGGTCAAATTTATTTATGTAGCACATTTAAAAACAACCAGAGTTGACCAAAGTGTTTCACAAGCATAAAAGAAACTAACAAAATACAGAAACACAGGGCAAACAAACAAAAACAATATGTGGAGTCAAGATGTCAAAGACCAGCTCACATTAAAAGCCAAAGAAAAAAGGTACATCTTTCGTAAAGTCTTGAAAGATTCAGCGGTCTGAGCAGTTCTTATCTGCATTGGTAAACTATTCCAAAGGTTAGGAGCAGTCACAGAAGTCTCAGCTGGAAAAAGCTGGTTTTGACAACAAAGCTAATTTGCTTGTCGAATTAAAACGTACTGTCAAAAACCTCGCCCAAATTTTTAACAAATGTATGACCCTACAGGGCCAAAGGTGGCAGCACTTCATCCAGCTGATCAGAACAACCAAACACAATTATAGCTGCTGCGCAGCGATGGGTCGGGTCCGGGCATTTTTAGGCAATTCTGAGCAACAAGCAGAAGAATTGGAAGACATTTAGGAATTTAGCAACACAGTCTGCCTTTTTCATCAGCTGAGGCTTGAACTCACAACCTCTGAGACTAAGAATCAATTTCTATCTCACTGAGCTAATTAGTCAGTGACAATTCATGTGTAGCTTCAAAAATTTACTAAGCCAGACGTGCAGGTTTAGCAGCCGTCCATGCATGGAAAAGCAGATTTGAAACCACTGTAAAGCAGCCGTCCATGCATGGAAAAGCAGATTTGAAACCACTGTAAAAAAAATTCAGTTATTAAGACAAAAATCTGAAAATACACATATTGCATCTAGACAGCATGGAGATGTTGGTAATTTGTTTGTAACAATGATTGATTTGCTCCATAAGTGAAAAACTGATGTTCAAAATGACCATTTTCACATTGACTCCAATTGTTCACATTAGAGCAAAATTCAAAATGCTGTCAAAAATTCAGTTTTTGAGATAAAATTCTTTTTTTTTGCCACACATCATCTACCATGACTCTAGAATTTTGTCATTTTTTTCATGAACATTGAAGATTTTTTTAGCAAGAATTTGCATGTATATGTTTACAGTACTGTTTACAGTCAAACATTTTGATGCACTGTAGGCTCAATTTTTGATAAATCTAAAATCTGAAAAAAATAGTTTTCGTAGGACAGTCTGAAGATGCGCTGTAGCAAGTTTGGTGTCAATTGAGCAAAAAATGTGGGAGGGTGATGAACTTCATATTTTTTAATAGGTTTAAATGTACAAAAGTTTCTTCAGTATTGGGGCTACAGTTTGATGAAAATTGTGAAGTTGTAGCACGTATGGTTGATTTGTTATGAATTTTCAAAATTTTGAACTTTAGACGCTTGCTGTAGCGCCACCATCAGGACTATTGGCTTGAGTTTACAGCTGAGGATATCTGGCATGAGATTGGACCTTTGTGCAAAGGTCCCCTGCTGTCACCCTCCAGCATCGCAGCTCAAGTTACACTGCGCATGTGCAATCCCCCCATGTTTGACCCCGTGTCTCAGCCTTCTCTTGAATAGCCTTGACCTCCGGGCTCCGTACACCCGGGAGAGGTGAGCCTGATAGGAGGGGCCAAATTTGAATGTGTGTTTACAAACAGCAACTGGAAAATCCTCCAGACCCTACCTTTAATACCCACACACTCGTCGAGACTAGATAACAAAATCAGGCAGCGGTTTTAAAAACTCTTACAAGTGCAGTTTCAGTACTGCAGCGGGGCGTAAAACCAGACTGAAACTTTTCATAAATACTAAAATCTTCTAAAAAAAAGTTTGCAATTGATTAAAAACAATTCTCTCAAAGACTTTAGATAGTTTGGAAAGAGAACTGAAGGGTCCAAGTTTCTCTTTTTTAAAAGAGGTTTCATAACTGCATGCTTAAATGCAGCAGGAACACACCCTGAGCTAAGGGATGAGTTAACCAAGGCTAAAATGCAGTTCAGGTAATAAATCACTCAGCTCATTAACTGTTGGCCATGAACTGAAACCCTGAAACTGAGAGACCTGAGATTTGAATTATTGGAGACTCTATCATCAGTTTCATAAAGTCTCCTAATGCAATCACATGGACGCATAATTAAACTAATGTCATCGGACTTGGTTTTGTTGGTAATTTGTGGTCCAAGTGGGACCTCTTTAAATGTCACCTGTTGCAGCCAAACCACAACGAAACAGGAATATTGAATTGTATTATTTCATTATGGATTTTATAGAAAATGTGCATTCTTTTAATCTTCATACAGTTCAGGGCCCTATTCACTTAAAGGGACGTATTTTAGACATTGTTCTTTTTTCTGGTTTTATTCTGTTGATCTCTGTGAGACTAGTTCGTGTATTGTTATTAGTGTATTAGTGTATTTTTTTTTAAATCCTTCTCTTCCTGCTCCCACAGTGGCTACGTATGTTCCTTCACGTGTTCTAAACACAATGGGTCTCATTCATGAAACGTGAGCAGAAGGAATTTGTGTGTAAACTGTTGGCAGACGGAAATTTACGTGCATGTCCGATCTTTTCGTAGCTACTAACAAAATCTACTCCTGCTCCTGACCACTCGTAGTGCTTGTGTAAATTTAGTAAATCACATAAATATTGCTTTTCACTACTGGAAATTACAATTTTAACTCGTATTGCGCTCTGTTACAGTGGGGCAAAAAAGTATTTAGTCAGCCACTGATTTTGCAAGTTCTCCTACTTAGAAAGATGAGAGAGGTCTGTAATTTTCATCAGAGGTACACTTCAACTATGAGAGACAAAATGAAAAAAAAAAATCCAGGAAATCACATCGTAGGATTTTTAAAGAATATCATTTGTAAATTATGGTGGAAAATAAGTATTTGGTCACCCACAAACAAGCAAGATTTCTG
>NC_065522.1:15583689-15599952 GCF_006386435.1 Epinephelus moara
GGATGCACCTACACCTCCTTATATGGTGGTCATTGGCTATTCATGGGCGGGGATTTATGCTAACTGCTGATTACCGGGAGCGCGCTGTCACTTTACGATAGATTGGCATTCATGATCATACACACATGTTTACGATCAAATCTGAGTTTCCCGCAGCGTTCCTGAATCCGGAGTAGGTTTTTAGTAGAGTAGGCTTTTATGTGCAAATCTACACACAGATTTACTNATGATCATACACACATGTTTACGATCAAATCTGAGTTTCCCGCAGCGTTCCTGAATCCGGAGTAGGTTTTTAGTAGAGTAGGCTTTTATGTGCAAATCTACACACAGATTTACTCACGTTTCATGAATGAGACCCGACGAGATTAGAAATGTAACACATTTAGTTAAATTAGATTGCTTTTTGCAGATTTAAGATTCAGATTAGATTTCTTAAAACGTGAATGAGTTATTTAAATCGACTTAAAAGTTCAAAATGCTGTTCTTTGAATAGATAAAATAAACCAACGCGCTCCTCCTCTGCGCTCTTTATGCACTGCAGCCCCAAACTGCATACTATTTTTGTTTAATTATCAGTGGGAGATGTTAACATTATTTCAGACTGAGGTGTTGTTTAATAAGACTGGTGGACATGGGAAAACAATTCGGCGTTTGTCTCTGGCGGTGTAGTTTTATGCCAGATTATCTCACTTAACGATGGGTTATTGCCTACATTAGACTGCCTGTGTTAAGATGTTTTAATAGCGGTTTAATTTTACAACAAAGACAAACATTGCTGAGGCTTGGGGCAAACACTATCGTTACCTGGCTGTCCATGACGGCAGATATGGAAAACATGATGCTGCTCTGCAGGGTGCTTAATTTGCGTGCATCTGACGCAAGACAAGGTGAAGAGGGAGAGGCAGGGGCTCAATTTAAATGTAGTTTTCGGGAAAACAACACATATTTAATTAGGAATTGATGCCATGGGCCAATTTGAAAATTAAGATATGAAATAATTAAGGAGAACCCCACTTCACCTCAAATAACTTCAATCTCAGCGTCGGAAAAGTTTCTCTCTTGCGTGCTGTCAGTTTAAGATTGATTGGCATTCGTGAACATGCACACGTGCCTACGATCAAATCCGAGTTTTCCGCAGCGTTCATGAGTCTGGTGTAGGTTTTTAGTACCAAAGTTTCTAAGTGCATATCTAACATTTCATGAATGAAACCCAAAGTCTGCTAACAGATTTCATATGGCCTTCACCACTGCATCTATGCATAACAATAACCACAAACCAGTCATGTCTGCAGAAGAATTACTGACAAACTTTAATAATACTTGTAAAGTCCTACTTGACTCCATAGCACCTGTAATAATCCAGACTGTCAGATCAATTCACAGCTTCCCTTTGCTAAATAGCAACACCAAAGAAATAAAGAGAAAATGCACACAAGCACAGTGAAAATAGAAAATAGTCCATCTGTTGGTTTCATATCAAATTATGACAGATAATGTCTAACTGTCAAAAATCTATAAAAGAGGAATAGTGCTTCTATATCTCTGGCATCATTTCAACAAATCACCATAATCCCAGTATCCTTTTCCAACATGCTTAATCTGTATGCAACCCTCCTCCTAGTCAACAAACTGAAGCCACCAAACTGAGCACAACCAAAATAAAAATTAAAACTCCACACTGGTCACTTGCACTTCCCTTCTTCCCCACACTGCAACCCCTCTGTCTTGCTCAGTAACTTTCAGCACCTTTCAAGGTGCATGCTTAAGGACATGATGGCCATATTAAAGCCTTCATCAAGTCCCTCAGATTTTATGATTGTTAGATTTCTCAAAGAGCTTTTAAACAGTGTTGGTCCCACTGTTCTATCTCTGTTCACTGGCTCTGTCACCTCCCGCATTAAGCATGCAGTAGTGCACCAACTTCTTAAGAAACCGAGCCTTGACCCTACTGATTTAAAAAAAATCTAGACCCATTTCCAAATTCTACAATTATCAAATGTTTTAAAGCAGATTCTTTAATCTGAGTTGATTGTTTTTATGAATATGTATGATAGTTTTTCCGTGAACATCTTAACAGTGAATATGCTCTCATCAAGGTAACAGACAACCTTTTGCTTACAGCTGATGCTGGTGATTCTTCATTATTAATTCTCCTGGATTTGACCTCTGCATTTGACACCATGATTTGGTCCTGTTGGATCACCTTAAAAAGTGGGTCGGCATCAGGTACACTGCCATAAAAGGGTTTAAATTTTGTTTATCAAGCAGTAAAAATGGTGACCTGAAAAACAAACTAGCCAAACAGTGTGCTGAAACAGGCTCCAAATGAACAATACTGTTGCCTTGAGCCCTAATATCAAAGAGGTCCATACACATCAGTATCAGCAAGCACAAATTTACACATCATGAGAGTGTTACAAGTAGTAATGACTTTACCAAGCAATTCAGCATGATGCATAAGAAAGATGGATCTCTATTATGTGGATGAGTCAATGATATCTGTGATTCTGTCAACCCACAGTCAATTAAAATCTGTCCAGTCTCCTTTTAGTGAACACTCTGGGTCTGTGTCAGAGAGTTCCAACAGAAACCACAAAAAGTCCTGTTTACCATCAACACAGCAGCCAGGTGTAAAGGTGATCGCACTTGGATCCACACGTACCACTGCAAGCATCATGCATCAGTACACAGCAGGATTCCTCCTCATCCTCTGGGTCATCTACATCAGTACCTATACGAAGCCATAGAATGTTGGCTGGAAATCTGGGGACTACTCCCTCCACTGAAGGGAGTATGTATGCACAATGCAGGCCCAGAGGCCAAGAAGAAGATGTAGGACAATCACAGCTGTCAGAGGAACTGAGAAGCAACACGGGCCCTGGAGGCCCAGAAGAAGGTGTAGGACACCCACAGTGAGTTGAGACTGTGTGTGAGAGAGAGACACTTTTTGTAGCAAGAACTAACTGTGAGTATTTTGCCAGGTGTTAAACTGTCTGTCTGTCTGTCTCTGGACAGATTTCGTCAGCGCAATAGCGTCATAACCATGTAAGACAGAGTGATGACTGACTTTACAGATGTGTAGCTGAGCTCAAGACTGAAGATGGGTGTGGTCAGGATAAGGGGGCCGGAAGAAAGGGGGTACTAAGTAGGAAGGGGGCCATTTGCCCCTCACTGTCCTATTTCAAGACTCCAAAACTATTTGTTGCTGACACTTTCTCAGAGGTAACACTTTACAATAACCATCATTAATAAATGGTAAATTGATAGTTAATTAAATTTTAGTTAATTGTTATTTTACTGTGAACAAACATTAGAATGATAATTATATTAATTGGTTATCAGTAATGCTATAGTGAAAGTTTATGTGCATTTTTTTTTATTGTTGCACACAACTTAAGCCACCAAACTTAACTACTTTTATTACAACAGTTTATATACGCCTACTATAATTACTATCCGTTAATGATTACCTAAGGATTTTTATACCTTTAAGACACTGTAAAGCATCTAAATAAATATCACATATATTATTTGTAACATGCTGTCATTGGATAATAATTGGTTTGTAAACTGTCTATAAATATAATTTGGATGGCTGTTGTAAAGTTGTAACTAGTGATTATCATACCTTGTTAAATGCTTGATAAATATACTGTGTAGTGCATCTATAAACATCAATTAGGTGGCCACTATAAAGTTGCAACTGATGTTTATAATACTTTGTAAATGGATAATTAATGCTTTGTAAAGGATAGGTAACTAGAGGAGCACTCACAGTGCATACTTCTGCTATGGCCCAGTTTTTTAATGCCAAAATGCAAGCACAACCACTATGTCAAAATATTGTTGTGCCTTACGGACTACAGCATTAGAAATAAACCTGAGGAAACCTCAGACAACAATCAATAGCACAATGCCACATTCTTCTATTTCCCATGTTTGATTCTGCTCTTAAATTTCACTGTACCAAAGTATTTCCACAGTATTGATAAATCTTACATCAGAATCAGGGAGGTAATAAAAACATTTTATCAGATTAAGACACAATACACCTAATCCACCAGGTATAATATGAACTGTAAGGTCATGTTCAAATTTGCTGTGGCAGTGCTGTGGCTACATTTATGAGTCATGAGCCCTAAATCCACATGATATTAAAGTTTTCAGCGGCATTGTCCCGAGTTGTTTGTTTTTTTCTGTCTGGCAGAACCTGAAACAAAATTAATCTGCCATGAAAGATTACGCAAATCACAGGATCATCAACACTGACTGACAGGTGACTTGCAGGTGGCGAAATCCAAAAACAACGCAGGGAGAGAGCCAGAGACGTCACCGAAACTAAAAACTATGCATCCTGGTAATAAACACTAAAGCAAAACAGCAGGATACATGGTGTCTGCATATTTATTGCGCACCAGGATATAAACTCACTCTAAAAGACAAGTAAAACTGAACAGAGACGTATTATCTAACACTTGATTATGAACTCTTATGAACCAGACAACCTGATCCTTAAGTGAAACCTAACAAATAATATTCAGCTATAACCTGCTCCACTGCCAGTGTAGAAAGGATATTCAAAAGAATATACATGACAGTGAAAAACACAGGTTGATTCACCATTATTCACCATCAGTACACGACACTGATATGAAATCATGACATTTAAATGTCATGATTTAATATCAGTGTCATAAACTGAAACTCACTCAGAAGCATATAGGTGGGGAAAATGAGATACATTTCTTTTTTGATGTCATTTTTTTGTAACTAACTGTATTGTGTCACCGATTTACAAATGTATTCAAAATAATTCCCACAATTTTTTTTCTTTCTTTTTTTTTTTGCATTTGTTCTCACACTATTACCACACGACTGTAAATCTATATTCATTTGTTTGTCATAACTTGGTGTCACACTGGTTGAACTACTTTCAACATTCACATTGGTGGAATGCTCCAGCAACCTGTTTCACAGGTCAAATGAAGGGAGTATGCTATTATGCTGAGCCAAGCCCATGACAAAATGACAGCTGAAATTCTTTGTCCTTCAATTTGGTTTTGTTCACTGCTAAGCTGCCACAACATTTCTGAATAATTCATTACTTTTGAACCACGTCACTTGCCTTTATTTCTGCCCAATATAAGGGCCTTAATACACGTGAACTGTTACATAAGGTGAAAGGTTTGCAATGATAAAGACATGAACTTGACTGATTTACAAGACAGTGAAATAGTTTAAAACATCCAAAGCAGACAGAAAGAGGAAATTTATAACTTTTGATCTCATATATTTTCATTTTGGGTAAGTACATTTTGAAGTGTACATATCATTTCTAAACTTAAGTGGGATTGCTGCAACAGCGATTGTGTATTCAGGAAGCTGTATAATCATGTTTTGTGGCATTTCAGGCAGTAGACCTAGAGCAAACACTGTTGCTACTGCTAGCCCCAGCAGCTAGGAAGCTAGCCAAATCCCTAAAATATCGGTTTCACGTTCAGTGAGTTCTTGATGAATGTGAGCGTTTCCAGATGATTTTGTAAGATGTTGTTTGCTATTTTTATCCTCCTGACAACAAAGGGATAATTGGTATTACAACTGGAGCCAAAAACTTAATGATGGATTTAGTGCCTCCCTTGCTAAGGACGTATAAGCGCAATTATGAAATAGCAAATGCATATTTTTGCAGTGTCCATAGAAACTGGTATTGTGCCTTCAGGTTTTTCCACTATTTAAATCTGGGTCTTTTACAAATAACCATCCTGTTTCAGTTCTATGCTTTTCCATTTTTATTTTTTTTGAAAAATTAGTAAACACATTCTTAAACATTTCAGGATGTATAAAATACTGCATAAATACCAGTATGGATTCTGCAAAAATCATTCAGCCTACAAGCCTCTTTTACAACTAGTGGACAAGATTTATGCTGCCTTAGACAAGAAATATTTTGCATGTGGCATTTTCTTGGATCTCTCTACAATATTTGATGCTGTTGATTATGACATTTTGTGTGCAAAACTGTATAAATATGGATTCCATGGCCATGTCTTTAGTTAATTATGTTTGTAATAGAGAGCAATATGTTAACATCAATAGAGTCTAAGGGAGCTATAATTTACACATGGTTCCTTTTTTACCCTTATTGTTTCTACTTCTACATAAATGACCTTGCAGCAGTGTCCAACAATATGTTTCTAATTTTATTTGCAGATGATACTAATCTGCTTGTCTCCAATAAATATTTGATGGCCCTCTCGCATATTCCGAATGGTTTCGGACAAATAAATTGGCATAAAATGTGAAAGAATATATCATTTTTTGCAGAAAAGATAAAGATACTGCAGAAATGTTTTGTCAGAATAGCAACCTTTTCCCATGTCACGAGCTGCCCAACCCTCCATGGTCTTCAAATATGTACCTTTATTTTTAAACTGAAACATGTGTACAGACTACAAAAAAACTTTCAATTATGGGTTTTTTGTACTTCTAAAAGTTTTTTTTGTACAACTTGACAAATCAAAAACCTTTGGATTGTACATCTTGAGGATAGCACTCATTAAAATATGGTTAAGTCCAAATATGGACACAAAAACGTATTGTGTTGATTCTGTAATTGCAGCCTAACTTATAAAAATATACATGTGGTTATCCATGTCCACATCTGTATCCAGAATCTATAAATGATTAATTAGATTTTTATGTTTGGTTTTTTTATGTCATCTTGCATTGTAACACCCCCCACCCCACAAACATTAACACTGACTTGTATCAAGCTTGTGCTTTATTAAGGCAAAAGCTTCAACAAAATGAAATGCCTCTTGTCTGGGTCAGGGTCGTGTTAACTTAATGATACCATTAAAAATTGTTCTTATATATAGCCGGGAAGTCATAAAAACAATTTGGTGAAAATAATTTTAGGCTTTATCTTCCCTAGTGGTTTTCCATTATACTGAAGTACTTTGGCCAGCAACATGAAACAGGTATTGTAGGACACTGTGTGTGTCCTAATAACAATGTTAAAAGTCTTAATTTAACTAGGTGAACCCTGCAGAAACACGGTATGATCACCTGCAGTTTAGTTGGATTTATTATGCCAAATGCTGCAATTTTTAACTTTAAAAAGTCTGTATTTTCACTGACTTTGAGTTCTGAGGAGAAATACAGGTAGACATTCACCATTTATTAACTTATGGATGTCATGAATTGGTAGTATGAATAATATTAGAAAATAAAGCTACTCAACGGCTTCAAAAACAGCCGCTGCCTCGACTCCTGCACCTTTTTATATGTCCAAATTAACGATATTTTTTGTACTTTAGCTGTATTGTCACTAATTAACATTTTTTTATTTATATATTCCAAGTGTTATATTAGTTAAGTATATCTGAACCTGCGATTCTGTAACCATATTAGCTTTTTCTTTTCTTGCCTTTTTTCCAGCTCCATTACCACGTCACCAGAAATCTATATTTATTTGTTTGGCATAACTTCTTGTCACGCTGGTGGAACTTCTTTCAACATTCACATAGGTGAAATGCAAATGCATTCAGCAACCAGTTTCACAGGACAAAAGAAGGGAGTGTGCTATTAAATGGAGCCAAGAAAATGACAAATTGACATTTGACAGCCTCTGTCCTGTTATTTGGTTTTGTTTTTATTGTTTATCACTAAGGTGTCACAACATTTCTGAAAAAAAGTATGACCTCTGAGTTACATGATTAGCTTTAATTCCATTCTATTACAAGTCCTTATTAGATGTGGACTGTCACATAGGGTGAAAGGTTTGAACAGGTGTGAACTAGACTGAATCAAAAGACAGTGAAATTTAAACTGAAGTTTAAAACATCGAAAACAGACTGAAGGGGGGAATTTATACCTTGTCATCTTCCATTTTACATTTAGGGTAAGTACATTTTAAAATCTTTAAGCTGTCAGGAGATGTCACACACTTAAAAACAAAAAGTGGAATTGTTGCTACAGTGGATTGTGCATTTATTTAGGATTCAGGCTGTTAGATTATTTTTTGTGGAGTGTCAGTCAGCACCCACAGACTTGGAGTAAGCACTGTTGTTACTGCTGGCTACAGCAGCTATGAAGCTCACGGACTCATAATAGGCGACTTTAAATTTAAGCAAAAGCTTAAAAAAACATTAAATAATTCATCATTTTTGTGGCATCCAGCTGTGTATGTGGGTCCAGGTTGCAATAATTTAATTAATTATATCATTCAGAATTATTATATATTATATAAAATGTGATTTAATATCAAATAGTTTTAGGCTGTACCTTTACCACTGGTTTTCCATCATACTTCCATACTTTGACCAGTGTAGTCATACAACAAGCATTAAATTGTATACAGCATTAAAAAGGTTTTTAAAACTCTCATTTAAAATGGTGATTTCTCCAGAAACCCTGTATAAGCAGCATGCCAAGCTTCAACAACATGCTGCAATTATTCACTTTTACAACATTTTGTTTTTCCTTTTGACACTGCCGTTGAAAGAAAACTACAAGTAAATTATCACAATTGATTAAAAATAGTGATTTCATACCGGAAAATATTGATGTCAAGACCTGACAAATATTAGAAAATAAAGCTGAAATGTTTTTCTTTTGATATGTCCATATAAACATACTGTATCATCCATTTACTCTGATAACTGAATATCATGTACAATATTAGTTCTTTATGTTTACATATGCAAACAAATTTTCTCACGCATTTCTTCTTGCGCCTTCTTGCTCCATTCCACATGGGTGGAACTCCTTTCAACGTGAACATGCAGTAGGTGGAATGCACCAATTCAAAAGAAGGGAGTATGCCATTATATCGAGCCAAATAACTGACAGATTGACAAATGAAATTCTGTGTCCTGAGATTTTGTGTTGTTCCTTGATGAGGTGTAACAACATTTCTGAGCAATGTCTCACCTATGAGGCACGTCATTGGCCTTAATAGCCTTAATAGGCCTTAATAGATGTGGCTTGTCACAGAGCATGAAATGTTTGCGATATCACAGATGCCAATAGATTCTTTTAATAAGCTCTCTTCTCATTTTTGGAATGTTCATGCATTTGTGTTTCATTATAGATCATGTTTCGTTAGTACGCATTACCACATTTTTTAAGGTATTAACAAAGGATGTTTAAAAAATTTTGTAATACGCTGTGAAATCCCACTTCTTTAGCTGATATGTTTTTTTTTTCCCCCAATTAAAAGTGCAAGTACATTTTTCCCTCATCCCCATTATCATGACATATCAAATTTTCTTTTCGTAGTATGGTAAAACTACACTGCATCAGGTGCAAACTCATTAAAAAAGACAAAAAAATGATATACTGAACAAAAAATTCAAACTCAACACTTTTGCTTTTGCAGCAGTTTTAAGGTCCAGTGTGTAGGATTTATGGCCTCTGTTTTTTGTTGTTGTTGTTTTTGTTGTTTTCTGAGCGCTGGCATCTTTTTTAAATAATGCCAAAGAGGAGAGAGCGAGCGCTACGACTGCTTCTTGTTTTAAATCTCTGTACTTTCCAGGAAGGCGCTGTTGTTTCACCGCAGCTCCTGTAACTACTGTATGATTATGTCAGTCAGTCAGTCAGTGATTATGTCAGAAACTATCACAACAGAGACACAAACGTTCATTTGTGGGATCAGCAGGACACTGAATGTTAGTGGTGAGCTGCACACTTTGTAAGCTTCAACATGAATGCACATAACTGAACACATTTCTTAGGTTTATTATTATTCTTGTTTTTATTATTCATTTTATCATTTTGTAGTGAACATTATGGCATAACACATATATTATATTTCTGAATGTAACACTAGTCTATACAACGTAATGCAGCATGCATATTTTTACACACTTACAGAATCAGCACAGTGAACATATTTTTTTCTTATTATCTTAAGTACTTGTTTTAAATATTGTAGCATAATGCACATTTTTAATTCCTATTTCTATTTTATTTTATTCTATTACTTTATATTTACATACTTGGTCTACAAACTCTCTACTAGATGCCACTAAATTGTACACACTGGACCTTTAAGTTGTAGATCTAAGTCTTTTTTACACACAAAAGAAGTTATTTCTCCCAAATTTTGGTCAGATTTGTTAAAATCCATGTAAGTGAGCACTTCTCCTTTTTCGTGATAATACAGCCACCTGACAGGTGTAGCATATCAAGATGCTGATTAAAAAGCATGATTACTACCATAGATTGTGAAAATATTGGGCATCGCCCACTAGTTTGTGGACTCCCCTTTTGAAACCTACAGTTTGAGATTTCAACTGTCGCCATCTTGGGCATTTTGGAGCCAGGAGTGACCATATTTGGGCGCTGTAGGGGGGTAAGGGGTGGATCTTACTGAGAAGCCAAGGTCCCCATCGGTACACAGCATGTCACTCAAAGCAGCCCATTTGTAATTAGGTGCAACTTTAAGCCTTAATAAAATGTAAACGGGTGAGTCATAAATTTTTTTTGCCCCTGAACAATTATTACAAAGGAAGTAATTAGCTTTGGAGGCCAAAACTGTTACCAGGCTGTAAACACGTTTATTTCTGATGTAAAGTTGGGCATTTTAACATGGGGGTTTGGGGACTGACTGGCTTCCCAACCGAGTCTCATTCCAAAGTCACTGAATACCGGCGCTTGGGCAAAGACTTCTGCATCAGACCCAGACCAAAAAAAAGCTGGCATGATATGCACTTGGGCGCCGTCAGTGTAAAACGGTACCAGATGCAGTCAAGGGTGGAAACGCAGCACCACAACAAAATAAGTCATGGCGGCGAAAAGTCCAAGTAGGGTCAGTGGGAGGTGTTCGCTTCCCATTTGAATATACTGTAAAAACCAAAACCAAACCCTGTTATTTTTTTCTACATCTAATAACGTGCTTTTGTTGCCTAAACCCTACCACATGCATGTTGGCTAAATGTAACCAATAGCATTTGTTGTTGAACGAAAAAAAACCCTCAACTTACAGTGTTGTACTGAAGTAGTACATTTATCTTTGAAGAGACTGCAAACTGTCTGGTTACTGGATATTGGCAGGAATTGGAACACGCTGTCATACACACTAATTCAGAGTATCCCAAATATGCTCAGTGGGTGACATGTCTGGTGGGTATGCTGGCCACACAAGAGCTGGGATGTTTCAGCTTCCAGGAATTGTGCACAGATCCTTGCAACATAGGGTCTGCATTATCATGCTGCAACATGAGGTCATGGCAAAATGGAAAGTTTTTCAGAATTAACAACTCGGTTTCCCTGGTAACACCTTAAGGTTTACCTAATATCTGAAACAATCATTACCGCCCCATAAGGTTCTTATACAATGAAAACATTATTCCCTACTCCAGTAAATAGGAAAAACCTCAGATCAGACTTTGCAACAGGAGATATTTCGAGTGTGCTCAGCTCACAGAACTGCTATTAGCCAGAAAGCTAAAATCGTGCCAGCAAGATCCCACAACGTCAATAACACTGCATACAGTTCACAAACAGTAAATATAATTTGAGGGTATGTTAAAAAAGACGAGCTAGGTATCCAGCCATGTCAGTGTCCCCAAATCAATATGAATATTGTCGCAACCAAACAATATACCATGTGTAACGTTACTGTTGGCCGCATCCTGATAAAGCGAGCTGGACAGTAAGTGGGAAGTGAAATGGCTGTTAAGGTTCAGAGGGGCAGCGTGGTGTCCGCAGCATGTGTTACAGTCTCCCTCCTGTGGAGTTCAGAGGATGAGGCATTGAAGGACTACTCTCAGTGCTGTAAATAAACTGTAAACGGAGGATTTGACTGCGTCCCTTACTAGTATTAGATACAAGCTGAAACTACTCTGTAGCTGGCGCATTAATATAAAATTGTGAATACACAGTGTCACCAGTAAAACTTAGTATATATCCATTATCTTTTTAATGGACACCTTTCAACCAGTCAGGATCAATTATTAACCCATACCATTGTATGGTGACATTTACATGGATTTCACAAAAATGAAAGACACATTTTGTCATAGTTACTCCAGAGTATGAAATGATTTGTTAAGAACATGACAGGACAGGGGTAAAAAAAAAAGTATTTTGATTGTTTTGGTTGTTGTACAAATTTCTCATGTAAAGTTTCAGGTACATTCCAACTGTGATGCAAAGGCCTAAAAAAACTGCTTCTTTGAGTTAACATTATTTCATTTTATAGATTTAAAGAGAAAAAAAGGATGGGTGTTGGACACATCATTTTAATTTTCCTGCTTCTCATAGGTAAGTGGACTTGTTAAACACATTACCTGCATATTATGCAAAATTTGGTACACGAACACGCATAAGCATCTTATCACATTTACATTACAATGACTAAATTCAGAAGTTAAACTCTGCTCTGGGGATATATTTTAGCGGCAATACCACAAGCAGCAAAAACATCGACTGCTTCTATAACTGTGGCACCCACAACTGCTGCACAAACATCGGTAGCACCTATAACTTCTGCACCGAACACTGCTGCCCCTACAACTGCTGCACCTTCAACTGCTGCACCTACAACATCTGCAACAACAACTGTTGCTCCAACAACTGAGGCACCTACAACAGCTGCACCAACGACAGCTGCTCCGACTACTGCAGCACCTACCACTGCAGCACCTACAACAGTTGGACAAACAACTGTTGCTCCCACAACTGCAGCACCTACGACTTCAGCACCTACCACTGCAGCACATACAACTGCCGCTCCAACAACTGCTGCACCTACAACTTCTGCAATGACGACAGCTGCAGCTACCACTGCTGCACCATCGACTGCCACTCCAACAACTGCTGCACCTACAACTGCTGCACCTACAACTGCTGCACCGACAACGACAGCCCCTACAACTGTAGCACCGACAACTACTGCACCAACAACTGCTGAACCTACAACAGCTGCACCGACAACTGCTGCACCTACCAGTGCTGCACCAACAACTGCCGCACCAACAACTGCAGCCCCGAAAACTCTAGCATCGACAACTGCTGCTCCAACAACTGCAGCCCCTACAACTGTAGCACCAACAACTGCTGCCCCTACCACTGCTGCACCTTCAATTGCCGCTCCGACTACTGCAGCACCTACCACTGCAGCACCGACAACATCTGCTGCACAAACAACTATTGCTCCCACAACAGCCGCACCTACAACGGTAGGACCTACAACTGTAGCACCAACAACTGCTGTCCCGACCACTGCTGCACCTTCAACTGCTGCTCCGACTACTGCAGCACCTACAACAGCTGCACAGACAACTGCTGCCCCTACCACTGCTGCACCGTCAACTGCTGCTCCAACAACTGCAGCCCCTACAAATGTAGCACTGACAACTGCTGCCCCTACCACTGCTGCACCCTCAACTGCTGCTCCAAGTACTGCAGCACCTACCACTGCAGCACGTAAAACAGCTGCACAAACAACGATGGCTCCCACAACTGCAGCACCCACGACTGCGGCACCTACAACATCTGCACAAACAACTAATGCTCCCACAACTGCGGCACCGACGACGGTAGCACCTACAACTGCTGCACCGACAACTGCATCCCCTACCACTGCTGCACCATCAACTGCTGCTCCAACAACTGCTGCCCCTACAACTGTAGCACCGACAACGGCTTCCCCTACCACTGCTGCACAGTCAACTGCTGATCCGACAACTGCAGCCCCTACCACCGCAGCACGTAAAACAGCTGCAAAAACAACGATGGCTCCCACAACTGCAGCACCCACGACTGCGGCACCTACAACATCTGCTCAAACAACTAATGCTCCCACAACTGCCGCACCTACAACTGCTGCACCAACAACAGTTGCACGTACAACAGCTGCACCGACAACTGCATCCCCTACCACTGCTGCACCATCAACTGCTGCTCCAACAACTGCAGCCCCTACAACTGTAGCACCTTCAACTGCTGCTCCGACTACAGCAGCCCCTACAACTGCTGCACTGACAACGGCAGCCCCTACAACTCTAGCACCGACAACTGCTGCACCTACAATGGTAGCACCTACAACTGCTGCACCAACAACAGCTGCACCGACAACTGCTGCCCCTACCACTGCTGCACCTTCAACTGCAGCCCCGACAACTGCTGCCCCTACCACTGCTGCACAATCAACTGCTGCTCCAACAACTGCTGCCCCTACAACTGTAGCACCGACAACTGCTTCCCTTACCACTGCTGCACCGTCAACTGCTGCTCCGACAACTGCTGCCCCTACCACTGCTGCACCTTCAACTGCATCACACACAGCTGCCGCACATACAACGGTAGCACCTACAACTGCTGTACCAACGACAGCTGCACCTACAACAGCTGCACAGACTACTGCAGCACCTTCAACTGCAGTCACGACCACTGCTGCACCTTCAACTTCTGCTCCGACTACTGCAGCACCTACAACAGCTGCACAGACAACTGCTGCCCCTACATCTGCTGCACCGTCAACTGCAGCCCCTACAAATGTAGCACCGACAACTGCTGCCCCTACCACTGCTGCACCGTCAACTGCTGATCCGAGTACTGCAGCACCTACCACTGCAGCACGTAAAACATCTGCACAAACAACTAATGCTCCCACAACTGCGGCACCTACAACGGTAGCACCTACAACTGCTGCACCGACAACTGCATCCCCTACCACTGCTGCACAATCAACTGCTGCTCCAACAACTGCTGCCCCTACAACTGTAGCACCGACAACTGCTTCCCCTACCACTGCTGCTCCGACAACTGCAGCCCCTACAACTGTAGCACCTTCAACTGCTGCTCCGACTACTGCAGCACCTACCACTGCAGCACATGAAACAGCTGCACAAACAACGATGGCTCCCACAACTGCAGCACCCACAAATGCGGCACCTACTACATCTGCACAAACAACTAATGCTCCAACAACTGCGGCACCTACAACTGCTGCACAAACAACAGTTGCACGTACAACAGCTGCTCCGACAACTGCATCCCCTACCACTGCTGCACCATCAACTGCTGCTCTAACAACTGCTGCCCCTACAACTGTAGCACCGACAACTGCTGCACCTACAACGGTAGCACCTACAACTGCTGCACCAACAACAGCTGCACTGACAACTGCTGCCCCTACCGCTGCTGCACCTTCAACTGCAGCCCCGACAACTGCTGCCCCTACCACTGCTGCACCGTCAACTGCTGCTCCGACAACTGCAGCCCCTACAACTGTAGCACCTTCAACTGCTGCTCCGACTACTGCAGCACCTACCACTGCAGCACGTAAAACAGCTGCACAAACAACGATGGCTCCCACAACTGCAGCACCCACGAGTGCGGCACCTACAACATCTGCACAAACAACTAATGCTCCCACAAGTGCCGCACCTGCAACTGCTGCACCAACAGCAGTTGCACCTACAACAGCTGCACTAACAACTGCATCCCCTACCACTGCTGCCCCTTCAACTGTCGCTCCAACAACTGCAGCCCCTACAACTGTAGCACCTTCAACTGCTGCTCCAACAACTGCAACCCCTACAACTGTAGCACCGACAAGTGTTGCCCCTACCACTGCGGCACCGTCAACTGCTGCTCCGACAACTGCAGCCCCTACAACTGTAGCACCTTCAACTGCTGCTCTGACTACTGCAGCACGTAAAACAGCTGCACAAACAACGATGGCTCCCACAACTGCATCACCCACGACTGCGGCACCTACAACATCTGCACAAACAACTAATGCTCCTACAACTGCTGCACCAACAACAGTTGCACGTACAACAGCTGCACCGGCAACAGCATCCCCTACCACTGTTGCACCATCAACTGCTGCTCCAACAACTGCAGCCCCTACAACTGTAGCACCTTCAACTGCTGCTCCAACAACTGTAGCCCCTACAACTGTAGCACCGACAACTGTTGCACCTACTACTGCGGCACCTTCAACTGCTGCACCAACGACAGCTGCACCTTCAACTTTTGCATCTACAACTACTGCACCGACAACTGCTGCCCCTACCACTGCTGCACCTTCAACTGCCGCTCCGACAACTGTTGCACCTACAACTGCATCACACACAACTGCCGCACATACAACGGTAGCACCTACAACTGCTGTACCAACGACAGCTGCACCTACAACAGCTGCAGAGACTACTGCAGCACCTTCAACTGCTGCACCTACGACTTCAGCACCTACGACTGCGTCACCCACAACTGCATCCCCTACCACTGCTGCACCATCAA
>NC_065522.1:15600452-15618921 GCF_006386435.1 Epinephelus moara
CTGCTTCCCCTACCACTGCTGCACCGTCAACTGCCGCTCCGACAACTGCAGCCCCTACAACTGTAGCACCGACAACTGCTGCACCTACCACTGCGGCACCTTCAACTGCTGCACCAACGACAGCTGCACATTCAACTGCTGCACCTACAACTGCTGCACCGACAACTGCTGCCCCTACCACTGCTGCACCTTCAACTGCCGCTCCGACAACTGCAGCCCCTACAACTGTAGCACCGACAACTATTGCCCCTACCACTGCGGCACCTTCAACTGCTGCACCAACGACAGCTGCACCTTCAACTGCTGCACCTACAACTGCTGCACTGACAAATGCTGCCCCTACCACTGCTGCACCTTCAACTGCTGCTCCGACAACTGTTGCACCTACCACTGCAACACGTGGAACAGCTGCACAAACAACGATGGCTCCCACAACTGCAGCACCGACAAATGCGGCGGCTACAACATCTGCACAAAGAACTAATGCTCCCACAACTGCCGCACCTACAACTGCTGCACCTACAACTGCTGCACTGACAACTGCTGCCCCTACCACTGCTGCACCTTCACCTGCTGCTCCGACAACTGCATCACACACAACTGCCGCACATACAACAGTAGCACCTACAACTGCTGTACCAACGACAGCTGCACAGACTACTGCAGCACCTTCAACTGCTGTACCTACAACTTCAGCACCTACGACTGCGTCACCCACAACTGCTGCACCTACAACGATAGCTCCTACAACTGTAGCACCGACAACTGCTTCACCTACCACTGCTGTACCGTCAACTGCTGCTCCGACTACTGCAGCACCTACCACTGCAGCACGTGGAACAGCTGCACAAACAACGATGGCTCCCACAACTGCAGCACCGACAAATGCGGCACCTACAACATCTGCACAAACAACTATTGCTCCCACAACTGCCGCACCTACAACTGCTGCACCAACAACAGTTGCACGTACAACTGTAGCACCTTCAACTGCTGCTCCGACTACAGCAGCCCCTACAACTGTAGCACCGACAACTGCTGCACCTACAACGGTAGCACCTACAACTGCTGCACCAACAACAGCTGCACAGACTACAGCAGTCCCTACAACTGCTGCACCGACAACTGCACCCCCTACCACTGCTGCACCATCAACTGCCGCACCAACAACTGCAGCCCCTACAACTGTAGCACAGACAACTGCCTCCCCTACCACTGCTGCACCGTCAACTGCTGCTCCAACAACTGCAGCCCCTACAACTGTAGTACCGACAACTGTTGCCCCTACCACTGCGGCACCTACAACTGCTACACCAACGACAGCTGCACCTTCAACTGCTGCACCTACAACTGCTGCACCGACAACTGCTGCCCCTACCACTGCTGCACCTTCAACTGCAACCCCAACAACTGCTGCCCCTACAACTGCTGCACCGTCAACTGCTGCTCCAACAAATGCAGCCCCTACAACTGTAGCACCGACAACTGCTGCCCCTACCACGGCTGCACCGTCAACTGCTGCTCCGACAAATGCAGCCCCTACAACTGTAGCACCTTCAACTGCTGCTCCGAGTACTGCAGCACCTACCACTGCAGCACGTAAAACAGCTGCACAAACAACGATGGCTCCCACAACTGCAGCACCCACGTCTGTGGCGCCTACAACATCTGCACCAACAACTAATGCTCCCACAACTGCCGCACCTACAACGGTAGCACCTACAAATGCTGAACCAACAACAGCTGCACAGACTACAGCAGTCCCTACAACTGCTGCACCGACAACTGCACCCCCTACCACTGCTGCACCATCAACTGCCGCACCAACAACTGCAGCCCCTACAACTGTAGCACAGACAACTGCCTCCCCTACCACTGCTGCACCGTCAACTGCTGCTCCAACAACTGCAGCCCCTACAACTGTAGTACCGACAACTGTTGCCCCTACCAGTGCGGCACCTTCAACTGCTGCACCAACGACAGCTGCACCTTCAACTGCTGCACCTACAGCTGCTGCACCGACAACTGCTGCCCCTACCACTGCTGCACCTTCTACTGCTGCTCCGACAACTGTTGCACCTACAACTGCATCACACACAATTGCCGCACATACAACGGTAGCACCTACAACTGCTGTTCCAACGACAGCTGCACAGACTACTGCAGCACCTTCAACTGCTGCACCTACAACTTCAGCACCTACGACTGCGTCACCCACAACTGCCGCACCTACAACGGTAGCACCTACAACTGTAGCACCAACGACTGCTGTCCCGACCACTGCTGCACCTTCAACTGCTGCTCCGACTACAGCAGCACCTACAACAGCTGCTCAGACAACTGCTGCCCCTACCACTGCTGCACCGTCAACTGCTGCTCCAACAACTACAGCCCCTACAAATGTAGCACCGACAACTGCTGCCCCTACCACTGCTGCACCGTCAACTGCAGCCCCGACAACTGCTGTCCCTACCACTGCTGCACAATCAACTGCTGCTCCAACAACTGCTACCCCTACAACTGTAGCACCGACAACTGCTTCCCCTACAACTACTGCACCGTCAACTGCTGCTCCGACAACTGCAGCCCCTACAACTGTAGCACCTTCAACTGCTTCTCCGACTACTGTTGCACCTCCCACTGCAGCACGTAAAACAGCTGCACAAACAATGATGGCTCCCACAACTGCAGCACCCACGACTGCGGCACCTACAACATCTGCACAAACAACTAATGCTCCCACAACTGCTGCACCTGCAACTGCTGCACCAACAACAGTTGCACGTACAACAGCTGCACCGACAACTGCATCCCCTACCACTGCTGCACCATCAACTGCTGCTCCAACAACTGCAGCCCCTACAACTGTAGCACCTTCAACTGCTGCTCCAACTACAGCAGCCTCTACAACTGTAGCACCGACAACTGCTGCACCGTCAACTTCTGCTCCGACAACTGCAGTCCCTACAACTGTAGCACCTTCAACTGCTGCTCCGAGTACTGCAGCACCTACCACTGCAGCACGTAAAACAGCTGTACAAACAACGATGGCTCCCACAACTGCAGCACCCACGACTGCGGCGCCTACAACATCTGCACCAACAACTAATGCTCCCACTACTGCCGCACCTACAACGGTAGAACCTACAACTGCTGAACCAACAACAGCTGCACAGAGTACAGCAGTCCCTACAACTGCTGCACCGAAAACTGCATCCCCTACCACTGTTGCACAATCAACTGCTGCTCCAACAACTGCTGCCCCTACAACTGTAGCACCTTCAACTGCTGCTCCGACTACTGCAGCACCTACCACTGCAGCACGTAAAACAGCTGCACAAACAACGATGGCTCCCACAACTGCAGCACCCACGACTGCGGCACCTACAACATCTGCACAAACAACTAATGCTCCAACAACTGCGGCACCTACAACTGCTGCACCAACAACAGCTGCACCGACAACTGCATCCCCTACCACTGCTACACCATCAACTGCTGCTCCAACAACTGCAGCCCCTACAACTGTAGCACCTTCAACTGCTGCTCCGACTACTGCAGCACCTACCACTGCAGCACGTAAAACAGCTGCACAAACAACGATGGCTCCCACAACTGCAGCTCCCACAACTGCCGCACCTGCAACTGCTGCACCAACAACAGTTGCACCTACAACAGCTGCACTGACAACTGCATCCCCTACTACTGCTGCCCCTTCAACTGTCGCTCCGACTACTGCATCACCTACCACTGCAGCACCGACAACATCTGCTGCACCAACAACTATTGCTCCCACAACAGCTGCACCTACAACAGCTGCACAGACTACAGCAGCTCCTACAACTGCTGCACCGACAACGGCAGCACTTACAACTGAAGCACCAACAATTGCTGCCCCTACCATTGCTGCACCTTCAACTGCTGCTCAGACTACTGCTGTTCCTACCACTGCAGCACGTAAAACAGCTGCACAAACAACTATGTCTCCCACAACTGCAGCACCCACGACTGCAACACCTACAACATCTACACCAACAACTAATACTCCCACAATTGCCGCACCTACAACGGTAGCACCTACAACTGCTGCACCAACAACAGCTGCACAGACTACAGCAGTCCCTACAACTGCTGCACCGACAACTGCATCCCCTACCACTGCTGCACCAACAACAGCCGCATCAACAACTGCAACCCCTACAACTGTAGCACAGACAACTGCCTCCCCTACCACTGCTGCACCGTCAACTGCTGCTCCAACAACTGCAGCCCCTACAACTGTAGTACCGACAACTGTTGCCCCTACAACTGCGGCATCTTCAACTGCTGCACCAACGACAGCTGCACCTACAACTGCTGCACCGACAACTGCTGCCCCTACCACTGCTGCACCTTCAACTGCTGCTCCGACAACTGTTGCACCTACAACTGCATCACACACAACTGCCGCACATACAACGGTAGCACCTACTACTGCTGTACCAACGACAGCTGCACAGACTACTGCAGCACCTTCAACTGCTGCACCAACAACTTCAGCACCTACGACTGCGTCACCCACAACTGCCGCACCTACAACGGTAGCTCCTACAACTGTAGCACCAACAACTCCTGTCCCGATCACTGAAGCCCCTACAACTGTAGTAACGACAACTGTTGCTCCTACCACTGTGGCACCTTCAACTGCTGCACCAACGACAGCTGCACCTTCAACTGCTGCACCTACAACTGCTGCCCCTACCACTACTGCACCTTCAACTGCCGCTCCGACAACTGTTGCACCTACAACTGCATCACACACAACTGCCGCACATACAACGGTAGCACCTACAACTGCTGTACCAACGACAGCTGCACCGACAACAGCTGCACAGACTACTGCAGCACCTTCAACTGCTGCACCTACAACTTTAGCACCTACGACTGCGACACCCACAACTGCCGCACCTACAACGGTAGCTCCTACAACTGTAGCACCGACAACTGCTTCCCCTACCACTGCTGCACCGTCAACTGCTGCTCCAACAACTGCAGCCTCTACAACTGTAGCACCGACAACTATTGCCCCTACCACTGCGGCACCTTCAACTGCTGCACCAACGACAGCTGCACCTTCAACTGCTGCACCTACAACTGCTGCACTGACAACTGCTGCCCTTACCACTGCTGCACCTTCAACTGCCGCTCCGACAACTGTTGCACCTACAACTGCATCACACACAACTGCCGCACATACAACGGTAGCACCTACAACTGCTGTACCAACGACAGCTGCACCTACAACAGCTGCACAGACTACTGCAGCACCTTCAACTGCTGTCCCGACCACTGCTGCACCTTCAACTTCTGTACCGACTACTGCAGCACCTACAACAGCTGCACAGACAACTGCTTCCCCTACCACTTCTGCACCGTCAACTGCTGCTCCAACAACTGCAGCCCCTACAAATGTAGCACCGACAACTGCTGCCCCTACCACTGCTGAACCATCAACTGCTGCTCCGAGTACTGCAGCACCTACCACTGCAGCACGTAAAACAGCTGCACGAACAACGATGGCTCCCACAACTGCAGCACCCACGACTGCGGCACCTACAACATCTGCACAAACAACTACTGCTCCCACAAGTTCGGCACCTACAAAGGTAGCACCTACAACTGCTGCACCGACAACTGCATCCCCTACCACTGCTGCACAATCAACTGCTGCTCCAACAACTGCTGCCCCTACATCTGTAGCACCGACAACTGCTTCCCCTACCACTGCTGCACCGTCAACTGCTGCTCCGACAACTGCAGCCCCTACAACTGTAGCACCTTCAACTGCTGCTCCGACTACTGCAGCACCTACCACTGCAGCACGTAAAACAGCTGCACAAACAACGATGGCTCCCACAACTGCAGCACCCACGACTGCGGCACCTACAACATCTGCACAAACAACTAATGCTCCCACAACTGCCGCACCTACAACGGTAGCACCTACAACTGCTGCACCAACAACAGTTGCACGTACAACAGCTGCACCGACAACTGCATCCCCTACCACTGCTGCACCATCAACTGCTGCTCCAACAACTGCTGCCCCTACAACTGTAGCACCGACAACTGCTTCTCCTACCACTGCTGCACCGTCAACTGCTACTCCGACAACTGCAGCCCCTACAACTGTAGCATCTTCAACTGCTGCTCCGACTACTGCAGCACCTACCACTGCAGCACGTAAAACAGCTGCACAAACAACGATGGCTTCCACAACTGCAGCACCCACGACTGCGGCACCTACAACATCTGCAAAAACAACTAATGCTCCCACAACTGCCTCACCTACAACTGCTGCACCAACAACAGTTGCACGAACAACGGCTGCACCGACAACTGCATCCCCTACCACTGCTGCACCATCAACTGCTGCTCCGACTACAGCAGCCCCTACTACTGCTGCACTAACAACGGTAGCACCTACAACTGCTGCACCAACAACAGCTGCACCGACAACTGCTGCCCCTACAACTGCTGCACCTTCAACTGCACTGCACCGACAACTGCTGCCCCTACAACTGCTGCACCTTCAACTGCAGCCCCGACAACTGCTGCCCCTACCACTGCTGCACCGTCAACTGCTGCTCCAACAACTGCAGCCCCTACAACTGTAGCACCGACAACTGCTGCACCGTCAACTGCTGCTCCAACAACTGCAGCCCCTACAACTGTAGCACCTTCAACTGCTGCTCCGAGTGCTGCAACACCTACCACTGCAGCACGTAAAACAGCTGCACAAACAACTATGTCTCCCACAACTGCAGCACCCACGACTGCAGCACCTACAACATCTGCACCAACAACTAATGCTCCCACAACTGCCTCACCTACAACGGTAGCAACTACAACTGCTGCACCAACAACAGCTGCACAGACTACAGCAGTCCCTACAACTGCTGCACCGACAACCGCATCCCCTACCACTGCTGCACCATCAACTGCCGCACCAACAACTGCAGCCCCTACAACTGTAGCACAGAAAACTGCCTCCCCTACCACTGCTGCACCGTCAACTGCTGCTCCAACAACTGCAGCCCCTACAACTGTAGCACCGACAACTGTTGCCCCTACCACTGCGGCACCTTCAACTGCTGCACCAACGACAGCTGCACCTTCACCTGCTGCACCTACAACTGCTGCACCGACAACTGCTGCCCATACCACTGCTGCACCTTCAACTGCCGCTCCGACAACTGTTGCACCTACAACTGCATCACACACAACTGCCACACATACAAAGGTAGCACCTACAACTGCTGTACCAACGACAGCTGCACCTACAACAGCTGCACAGACTACTGCAGCACCTTCAACTGCTGTCCCGACTACTGCTGCACCTTCAACTTCTGCTCCGACTACTGCAGCACCTACAACAGCTGCACAGACAACTGCTGCCCCTACCACTGCTGCACCGTCAACAGCTGCACAGACAACTGCTGCCCCTACCACTGCTGTACCATCAACTGCAGCCCCTACAACTGTAGCACCTTCAACTGCTGCTCCGACTACAGCAGCCCCTACTACTGCTGCACTGACAACAGCAGCCCCTACAACTGTATCACCGACAACTGCCGCACCTACAACGGTAGCACCTACAACTGCTGAACCAACAACAGCTGCACAGACTACAGCAGTCCCTACAACTGCTGCATCGACAACTGCATCCCCTACAACTGTAGCACAGACAACGGCCTCCCCTACCACTGCTGCACTGTCAACTGCTGCTCCAACAACTGCAGCCCCTACAACTGTAGCACCGACAACTGTTGCCCCTACAACTGCGGCACCTTCAACTGCTGCACCAACGACAGCTACACCTTCAACTGCTGCACCTACAACTGCTGCACCGACAACTGCTGCCCCTACCACTGCTGCACCTTCAACTGCCGCTCCGACAACTGTTGCACCTACAACTGCATCACACACAACTGCTGCACATACAACGGTAGCACCTACAACTGCTGTACCAACGACAGCTGCACCTACAACAGCTGCACAGACTACTGCAGCACCTTCAACTGCTGTCCCGACCACTACTGCACCTTCAACTTCTGCTCCGACTACTACAGGACCTACAACAGCTGCACAGACAACTGTTGCCCCTACCACTGCTGCACCGTCAACTGTTGCTCCAACAACTGCAGCACCTACAAATGNTACGACTTCAGCACCTACGACTGCGTCACCCACAACTGCCGCACCTACAACGGTAGCTCCTACAACTGTAGCAGCAACAACTGCTTCCCCTACCACTTCTGCACCGTCAACTGCTGCTCCAACAACTGCAGCCCATACAAATGTAGCACCGACAACTGCTGCCCCTACCACTGCTGCACCGTCAACTGCTGCTCCGACAACTGCAGCCCCTACAACTGTAGCACCTTCAACTGCTGCTCCGACTACAGCAGCCCCTACAACTGTAGCACCGACAACTGCTGCACCTACAACGGTAGCACCTACAACTGCTGCACCAACAACTGCTGCCCCTACCACTGCTGCACCTTCAACTGCAGCCCCGACAACTGCTGCCCCTACCACTGCTGCACCGTCAACTGCTGCTCTGAGTACTGCAGCACCTACCGCTGCAGTACGTAAAACAGCTGCACGTACAAAGATGACTCCCACAACTGCAGCACCCACGACTGCGGCACCTACAACATCTGCACAAACAACTGATGCTCCCACAACTGCGACACCTACAACGGTAGCACCTACAACTGCTACACCGACAACTGCATCCCCTACCACTGCTGCACAATCAACTGCTGCTCCAACAACTGCTGCCCCTACAACTGTAGCACCGACAACTGCTTCCCCTACCACTGCTGCACCGTCAACTGCTGCTCCGACAACTGCAGCCCCTACAACTGTAGCACCGACAACTGCTGCACCTACAACGGTAGCACCTACAACTGCTGCACCAACAACAGCTGCACCGACAACTGCAGCCCCTACAACTGCTGCACCTTCAACTGCAGCCCCGACAACTGCTGCCCCTACCACTGCTGCACCGTCAACTGCTGCACCTACAACGGTAGCACCTACAACTGCTACACCGACAACTGCTACCCCTACAACGGTAGCACCTACAACTGCTGCATCTTCAACTGCAGCCCCGACAACTGCTGCCCCTACCACTGCTGCACCATCAACTGCTGCTCCAACAACTGCTGCCCCTACAACTGTAGCACCGACAACTGCTTCCCCTACCTCTGCTGCAACTTCAACTGCTGCTCCGACAACTGCAGCACGTAAAACAGCTGCACAAACAACGATGGCTCCCACAACTGCAGCACCCACCACTGCGGCACCTACAACATCTGCACAAACAACTAATGCTCCCACAACTGCGGCACATACAACGGTAGCAGCTACAACTGCTGTACCAACGACAGCTGCACCTACAACAGCTGCACAGACTACAGCAGCCCCTTCAACTGCTGCTCCAACAACTGCAGTTCCTACAACTGTAACAGCGACAACTGCTGCCCCTACCACAGCTGCACCTTCAACTGCCGCTCCGACTACTGCAGCACCTACCACTGCAGCACCGACAACATCTGCTGCACCAACAACTATTGCTTCCACAACAGCCACACCTACAACGGCAGCACCTACAACTGAAGCACCGACAACTGCTGCTTCTACCATTGCTGCACCTTCAATTGCTGCTCTGACTACTGCTGCACCTACCACTGCAGCACGTAAAACAGCTGCACAAACAACTATGGCTCCCACAACTGCAGCACCCACGACTGCGGCACCTACAACATCTGCACCAACAACTAATGCTCCCACAACTGCCGCACCTACAACGGTAGCACCATCAACTGCCGCACCAACAACTGCAGCCCAGACAACTGCCTCCCCTACCACTGCTGCACCGTCAACTGCTGCTCCAACAACTGCAGCCCCTACAACTGTAGCACCGACAACTGTTGCACCTACCACTGCGGCACCTTCAACTGCTGCACCAACAACTGCAGCCCCGACAACTGTAGCACCGACAACTGCTGCCCCTACCACTGCTGCACCTTCAAATGCCACTCCGACAACTGTTGCACCTACAACTGCGTCACACACAACTGCCACACCTACAACGGTAGCACCTACAACTGCTGCACCAACAACAGCTGCAAAGACTACAGCAGTCCCTACAACTGCTGTACCGACAACTGCATCCCCTACCACTGCTGCACCATCAAGTGCCACACCAACAACTGCAGCCCCTACAACTGTAGCACAGACAACTGCCTCCCCTACCACTGCTGCACCATCAACTGCAGTCCCTACAACTGTAGCACAAACAACTGCTGTCCCGACCACTGCTTTACCTTCAACTGCTGCTCTGACTACTGCAGCCCCTACCACTGCAGCACCTACAACAGTTGGACAAACAACTGTTGCTCCCACAACTGCAGCACCTACGACTGCGGCACCTACAACAGCTGCAGCTACGACCGCTGCTCCTACAACAGCTGCACCTACAACTTCAGCACCTACGACTGCGTCACCCACAACTGCCGCACCTACAACGGTAGCACCTACAACTGCTGCACCAACGACAGCTGCACCTACAACAGCTGCACAGTCTACAGCAGCCCCTACAACTGCTGCACTGACAACTGTAGCACCAACAACTGCTGTCCCGACCACTGCTGCACCTTCAACTGCTGCTCCGAGTACTGCAGCACCTACCACTGCAGTACCTACAACACCTGCACACACCACTCTTGCTCCCACAACTGCAGCACCTACGACTGTGGCACCTGCAACAGCTGCAGTTACGACTGCTGCTCCTACAACAGCTGCATCTACAACTTCAGCACCTTCCACTGCAGCACATACAACTGCCGCTCCAACAACTGCTGCACATACAACTTCTGCAATGATGACTGCTGCAGCTACCACTGCTGCACCTTCAACTGCCACTCCAACAACTGCAGCACCTACAATAGCTCTACCGACAACAGCTGCACCTACAACAGCTGCACAGACTACAGCAGCCCCTACAACTGCTGCCCCTACAACTGCTGCACCAATAACAGTCGCTTCAACAACTGCTACACCTACAATTGCTCCACCAACAGGGGCTGCACCTACAACCAGCACACCTATGACTGCCCCTCCAACAACTGTTCCACCTACAACCGCAGCACCTTCCACTGCTTCACCTTCTACAACTGCACCCAGTACTGCAGCACATCAATATACTATCTCCGCAGACTTGCCAGAAGAACCTTACTCAGATGCCCTCACTGACCCCAGCAGCAGTGAATACAAAGACCTTGAAAAAAGAGTTGTGGCAATGGTAAGTGCATTTTTTAATTTTACATTTGTCATTGACTATGCCAGTGTTGTAAGTGAATTTATGAAGAAAATCATGCTTAAAAGGAACTTTACAGTCTTCTTATGTTACTTTCCTTTCCAGTGTGTTCAGATATACATAAAAAAGTTTCAACTAAAGTTTATCTACTGCGTTGTGATAAAGTTCAGGTAAGAGCATTTTTCTAACAGTCTTTTTTTGTCATTTGCATTTCCAGGATTTTGGTCTCTTAATTGGTATCTTCTAATGTTGTTAATGCCATGTGCAAATCACACATAACACAAGGCAACAGATTCATCTAATATTATTTAACACCTGTCCCATTTGGTTTTTATGATACAGCCCGCAAACACTACGAACAGCAGGAGTTAATGCAACTCTGGGGATTGGTTTCAATGGAACAGTTCCGATTGCACAACTCCCATCAAATGCAGAGGTTACTCGTACCTTCGCAGATGCTCTCAATAATTCCAACAATACCTTCAATGTGACCGTAAATCCAAACTCACTCACAGTGTTAGGTAAGCATGCACAACACAATGTTTCACTCTAGTCATAAGAAATTATGTTGCCACAAAACAAAAGTTGGTAAAGACAAGATTCATAGACACTCGTATGATTCATAGCCACTTCAGAATTAGATGAGATAGTAAAAGTCTTTGATGGTCCTTATACATCAGTGAAACTGACACCAAAGTCAGCTGAAAAATGACACAAGTAAAAATATATTGTTTTGTTTTGGGCACCAATACTATTCATATAGTCCTTAAATATATGTCTTTACAGATAGCCCAGTTACAGATGCAACTACAACTGCTTCACCTGCAACTGTAGCACCTATGACTTCCGCACCCACAACTGCTGCACCTACAACTGCAGCACCAACAACTGCTGCAACTACAACTGCAGCACCTGCGACTTCCCCACCCACAACTGCAGCAACAACAACTGTAGCACTCATAACAATAAGGGTGACTTTCAGATCTCTTCAAAGCACCTTTACAAGTGACTTGCTGAATCCATCATCTACAGCTTTTAAACAGCGAGCTGCAATGATAAAGGGACAGGTAAGTTTCAGCCTTAGTATAAAATCTTAAATTACAGTAGCCATTTGTAGAGCATTTGTAAAAGCTTGAATAATTTTGTCCAAGTCAGTGTATGATAGAAATTATCTGATTTTTAAAACCATTCAAAGTTGATAAAAACAAGACTGAACTCCACAGACATGATTATTGAAAGGTCAATTGGAATAAAGACAACTCATAGATTTGTAGCATTGGACCTAACCAAGGGCATTAAATTAGGAAATGTATCATTGTATACTGAAGTAACTAGTGGTCCAAATAATATTATTTCAGATTTTCTTCATTCAGTTAGAGGCAGTCATTTGACATCCAGCACTTGATGTCCCTCAGACATTTTTTAAAGAAGATTGGTGGGGGTGTCCTGGTTTTATAGATACACAGAGTTGAGTGTTATCAGCATAACAATGGAAAGACATTTTATGATTGAAAATTAATTTGCCTAAAGGAAGTATGTAAATCCAGAACAGAAGAGAACCTGGGACAGAGCCTTGAGGTACTCTGCTTCCATTTAAGAGCAGTGTCTATAACAGTACGTTAAGTAATTATTCTTGGCTTATGGTGGCTTTAGGCAATGACACTAAAATAATAGGTTTGTCTTGCAAATTTAATGGAAGAAGAAACTCCTGCAAATTCAGGATGTTAAAACTGTTGGTCAGTGGGATGTCCAGAGGTGGAGGAGGGGGAGGCAGGGACTTGTGAGCATGTTTCCCTCTTGCAGGCTGCAGACCAGTTCTCCGGTTTAATGTTACATGGAGTTGAGCTCACAGGGACTTCCACTCTTTCCCTGCCAATAGCAGACCCTGTCTCCACTGGGACAAGACAGAGAGTGAAGCTGGCCATTGCCTTGGGCTTTGCTCTCCAGGAGACACCATGGCTCCTCAGGTTGAGTTGAAGTAGCCCCAAGGTTAGGCACTCCCATGGTGCTTGCTAATGCCGCTCAGAGAGTGATTGTGAGTTGAGCAGCTCAAACTTTTGCTCAGGACTCTTCTCTAAAAGCAAGAGATCCAGATGTCTGATGAAAAAAAAGTCTTTCATTCAGCTAAAAGATACAGTTAAAGCCAAGCAGGGACTACCAAGATACGTCCCGATTCCCACTGCTACTGAAATGTAGGTACAGAGGATGAAAACAAGACCACGAGGAACAAGGGAGTGACATTTTGCTTATTTTAGAGGAAAGAAGGATTGCATTATACTATTTTTTATTCATGTTGAAAAACCTGAAAACCTTTGGGATACAGCACTGGGAAACCAAACAGTTACCCTTCTGTGTTCCTCCACAGTTTTGGTAGCATATTACAACTGTACACAATTACTTGATAGGTTCCACTGACTTGTTAAGAGAATTTTCTTAAACTTCAGTTTTGTTTTTCAGTCCTGTACTTTATATTTATATTATATTAAAAAACAATATATAGTATAATTCATTCCCCCTTTCCTTCAACGTGCACACTTGTTACTCCCTTGTTCCCCATAGTCTTGCTGAGTGCCAAGAAGTAATAGATTGGTACATGATTCAAACAGTGAAATAACTGTATTATAAAGTGTTACCAATGTTATAACTTTTTTTAAAAAAGTGTAAATTGTAAGCTGCAAATTATCAAAGAAGCCTCTATAAGCCTAAAATTAATTCTTCCATTTAATCAACTAGTACAGTGCCCACTCAAAACATACCTTTTGGGAATGGGCTGACTGCCTGCGGTATTGTTGCTTGCAGCTTTCTGGAGAACCGCTCATACAAACAACTTCACTCTCGACACTGTGCTTCCCTGGGTCCTGAGCAATACAACTGAGCCCCAAACAGCTGTAGATTTATTTCGATGTTTAGATATACAAAATATTAAATTATGTTGCTATTCTAACTCATTGTACAGCAAAAATAACAAACAAAAGGCCCCCAAAGCACTGAAGAAAATATGGAACTGAATGGTATATTACTTATTTACTGTCCACTCTTCAGAGGAAAACATTGTAGGCCTGCTACTCGCCTATATTTACCTGACAGATACATGTTAGTGGTTATGTTGTAGAATCAGATTTTGCTCACAAAATATATCAATTAAAATGTGATATATTATCGTTTATTTAAGTATCCAGTATTTAATAATAATTTAAAGCCCCACCACAAACAGAGGTTGAGAAGGTCTAAATTGTCTGGATTAAAGGAGCCTATTTAAGCCCCTCTTCACTTAAAGTAAAAAATTTGAATGCAGGACTTTTACTGTTCGGTATTAATAGTTTTACTTTAAATAGTTAATAGTTTTATTTTAGAAAAAAATAAAACTTTTGAGTAGCCCTAACTTTCTACCACAAACATTGCCAGGTAGAGAAAGGGTGAAAAGTAAAGTAAGATGGCATTTATCTGGGGCCCCCAAATAACTAAATGCACCCCTGAAAAACTCACCAATGAAATGTTAGCAGAGGTATCAATTTCCATATGGGTGTATTAGTCGCTCGCTTTGACAATACCACTGCAGTTAACGTTAATGGTGTTTTAAGTAAGTGCGGCACATCTACACAGCGGATGTAGGTCATGCCCTACTCAGTCTGCAACACTGTGGTTATAAAGTACAGCATGGATTTCATGGATCAATAAAGTACTATCTACTGAAGTACTATCTATCTGTCTATTTAAATATGGGTATTTAGCACACACACACACAAACACACACACACACACACACACACACACACAGATCACACACTTGGCAGCTTTCCTGCTAGACTTGGCGACATTTTCAGACCCTTTGTGTGACTTGCAGCTCAGAATGATCTCAGTCAGCGGCTCCTCCGGCAGCACAGCATCTCTCCCCTTCTCTCTCCTCTCTCTTGCAGGCAGGCGAGAGTTACTATGGTTAGCTTGCAGCTCTCTTGAGGACCACTTATACAAACAACTTCACACCTTACACTGTGCTCACTTGGGTCTGGGATCAAAAGCATTTATTCCAAAAGTTGCATCGCTGATGCTTGAAATATTTGACTTTTCTCCCCTGTAACATCTCCAGATTAACAATCATCCATTGTGAAGACGTGCTTCATTCTCCAAAGAGCCCTCAAGCCCCACCCCTGCCTCTACACAGAGCCTCAGAGCACTGTTCGCTTGTTTATTCAAACAAGTTTATTCACTTATATTGAACATGTCGTGTCGAAATCGTACCAAAATCGGCACTGCATATCCTTGGGCCCCCAGCAATACATCTGCCAAGTTTGATTGGATGAAGAGTTTGTTTTTTTGTTTGAGATAGGCGAAGGACACACTAACACACACACACACACTCACACAGTGATTCCTTGCTTTATAGCAATTTCTAATAGGTCGTTGATGAGGTACTTTATCTCTGCTAGAAAGTTCAAGACATTGATGAGTCCACTGATTGAATGAAATTGGTGAAAAAGTGTTCTATTCCAGTCAGGGACATTTGTTGCATTTCATACTCCCCTCTCTCCCCCAATGGCATGTCTGCCTCTTCACCACCAAATGTCCTTCTGCTCATCTTGGTACACTGAGGCATTTGGTGAGTGCCAAGCACTGAGAAGAATGGGCATTAAGACATGATAAACCTGCATTCTAACAGTATAATTTGGTATGAAGAATTCAAACACAGCTGGCAAGATGTTTTGTGTGATGGGCTGCCCTTTCCATGTAAATAGTAGTTAATTTCCCCTCCAGCAAAGACAACAAATGCCAGTTGAATAAATGTGAATACTGCTAAGAAATACTCACGAAGAAAGTTAAAAAAAAAAAAAACAGATCATCTGTTCTTTTAAACTCTTTTTTTCTGTCTCTGTCTCCTGGCCCTATTTTTATAGGGAAAGTACAGGATACACAAAACAAAACATACAGGATACACAAAACAAAACATACAGGATACACAAAACAACAAAACATACAAACAGGAAATTTAGGAAATTCATCTTCAAGCTTATTAGACACTCCACATACTATCTTTAAAAGGACAACTTATTCAAATTTCCAGGAGGAAATGATGACGGAGATATCAAGGGGAATTTATCAAAAACAAATAAAATTACACCTCCAGCTCACTGTACAACCTGTCTTGTACACACAGTTCAGTGTTCAAAGACAAATATAAGTGTAAAAAGTGCTTAAATACAACTTGTTTTCTGTTTCTGCAGCTTGATCCTGTTTTCCATAAGGGATTCCCTTCCTCCTTCAAGTCCCTGGTAGTGCTGTCCTTCAGGTAATTTACTAGGATTTATTGTGTTGGGACTACAGAATAGAGGCATCAATCTGATATTTCAATCAATATTTTTTGTTTATGCTTCTGCAGTAATGGATCAGTTATCAACCTAATGGACCTCGTCTTTGTAAACTCATCTGCGCCTAATGACACTCAGATTGCCAGCGTTTTGAGAAGTGCAGCTCAAAACGTCACCGGCTTTGATATCGAAACCGCCTCCATCTACGTGAATGGCATAAGTAAGCAATACTGGGTGCCTCTTTATCAAAAATTTTAAGAGCTGTACAACCGTTTGTTAATGTTTTGTTTCCTTTTCTCTTCTTCATTGACAGTTTCAAGTGGAGTAAGCCATAAGATCAGTCTCATCACCGCATTCTGCCTGGTACTGCTGTCATGGCTACTGTCCAGCCAGCAATAGCATCAACACTGATTTCCATCTGAATGCTATCAGATCATGACTGCCATCACTTGTTTCAAAAAAGATTTGTTGTCAGTAGAAATCCAAGATTCATGATTATCTTAAGTCTAGCTTTTCGGGCTAACTTGCTATTAAATTCAGCTTTACGTTCCTGGTTCACTGAATCATCACTAGAATAATAAGCCAAACAAACAATATAACTTTAAGCCCTGGGATGTCAGAAAATATTTGCACTACTAAATGTACAAATTAATCTTGCTTTACGGAGTGCTGTGCTTTAGCAATATTTAACTTAGCTTTAATAATGTTTTATTTAATATTTAACTTAGTTTCTTGTTTAGTCTTGATCGCCATACAGCTTAAACCAGCCAAATATATATATATAATTTATACTAAGTGTATTTATGTAATCATGCATAGCTGTATTCTGGGAGATTTATTGTAGTTTGTACAATTTCTGTCAAAAACTTTACAATAATCAGAATACAAAATCTTTGAAGAATTCAAATAGTCTCTGTGTGATTTGTTGTAATTTTGGTGGGGAAACAGAAAATGTATCACAGCATGTTTAACCTCAGGAGCTTTACTTAAAGTAGCAACGATGTTTACACGCCATCACACCCTGCCGTGTGATTTCCCATAATTAAATCTCACAATAGCGTCTTACAGTCGCTCTCAGCCTTTGTTGTGTCAGTGATTCAGGTTTGCCCAGAGAGAGAGGACTGGGAGTGGTGCATTTTTTACTTTGGCTATGAGATTCATATTTATTCAAACACCGCCACACAGTCTGAGAGATACATCGTTCTTAAGTCACTTCAAACGTAGAGTAACCACCAGCATTAAAACCAGCATCAACCACTATCCGAGTTAATCTTTCATAATGGCTTTCACAAAAACAGAAGCATATCAATACAGTTAGTGCAAAAGACTTAAGGCTGCCACATTAAGAATTATGTTTATCAGAAATCTTCTTAGAAACTTGCCATTTAGTCATTATTTGTAAAGATTTCCTGTTTTAAGTTAACAAAGAAGTCACCTCTCTTACCTTAGAGGTAAGCCTAAATTGATTTTACAGGAGCAAAGTTGGTTGCAGTTAGCCTGGAAATCCAGACCCAAATCTAGAAAGATTTAGGATCTGGCCATGAGTAATGAAAATGGCCCAAGTCGAGGGGCGGCACCAAGCATGCATTTGTAAATATCACTGCATGAAATTGGATAACACTACGACCAATCAGAACAATACACGGGGTGACGTATATGCTTAGCTACCAGCGGAGCTAACTGGTAGATTAGACTCTTGCCATATCCGGTCGGCAAAACAGCAAAAACGTCCTTCTTGCAAAGGAAAGACTGGAGCGCCGTCTTCTGTTCCTCTTTTAGAGAAAAAGCCAAGTCTAAC
>NC_065522.1:15619477-15628501 GCF_006386435.1 Epinephelus moara
TAAAATAAAATAAAAAATGTTTTTCAGGATGAATAACTGTCTGTGGCTTCATCTGAGCAGGTAAATGACACTGTGGGGCTGTAGGCACACTATCAATGAACATTTGTTTCAAGTTTGAAGAAGATTGCTCAAAGTATGACCATTCTACAGTGTTTTTTTCCATGAAAAGATCCACTAGAGCTCCAAATGACAAGAGCGCTCACTCCGCTTCAAAACAGTACTATCAGTGATCAACACTCAGCCAGCTTCAAACATTGTACCTTATTGAAATCAGGTGTGATTATGATAGCTGATGTTGTTTATGACACAGAAACACCATAAAATATCACCAAATAAAGCCATATGAAACATGAAAGTTATGATCCCACTTTCTAGGCAGTATATCTCAGCCAAAAATAGTGGTAGGAGTGAGACTCTTACCTTTTATAAAACAGCTATGTGCCCACTCGCCGCTCCGCATGAGATTGCGAGTAATCCTTCCCCTCCCCTAACTTTTCCCCTCAAAAAACGGCATGACATGGCTTGTCACCACTCATCGCAATTTTGGACTCTGTGTGTTTAGGCTGCACTGGTGCGAAATCCATAAGAAATAACAGAAAAACGATGCCGCATTCAGGAAGCAGAGAGCTTACTGAATCCGGTGATACCAAACATCATTTCGTCCGTATTTCTGCACATTTCCATAAAGCTTACGGATACGGGCCAAACGGAGCAGTACCACCAGGAACCGTGGGGGCAGTGTTGCTGTAACTACTCGATACGTAGCTCTAGTGAGACACGAAGAAGAAATAACAATTCAATTTCTCTTATCGGCAGTACTAGAGAAAAGAATTCTCCGTCCTCCAGTTGCGATGTATTTAACGGCCTCACCAACCACCGCCTCCTACAACGCTGCCTCTGTTTTTGTCTTTTATGCAAGAGGTACATTATCAATATCTCCTCCACAGTCGCCATGTTTGTTTCTGAGTTTGTTGTTGTCATAAACTTTTGACGCTGGGCTGCCTCCTGGTGGATATATTGGTTAACATCCATGCCAACGTAAAGGACGCATGGAAGTATGTGGGCAGTGACGATAACATCGTTTGAAACGGACGTATACATTTTCGTACGTAAAGGGAGCATAAATGAGCCTTAATAGAGGAGGAGGGCAGCGCGGACGCCGGCGTCCGAGGGGAGTTGTGTTTTGGGTGTAATCTGAATTCAACCAGTCAGCGTCATCTCCCATTCCCTTTAAAAGCCAGGTGTGCCTGCATCTGTCCCAATGCTATTTACGTGGCAGATTAAGGAAATTGGAGATGTCATGTCATGAAGGCAATTTAGCAGGTTAACAGTGTTTCGATGGGTTTTGATATTTGTTGGATCAAAGTTTAAATAGATCTGAGTACCATCTGCATATAAATGGAAACTGTTATTATGTCTGCGTTTAAGGCAGCCAAGAGGGACCATATAAACTGAAAAGTGGACAAGACCTAGCACCAACCCCTGGGGCACTCCACAGTGGACATCTGTTGTGCTAGACCTGGCGTCGGCAATAACCACACAAAACTCCTGTCTGTTAGGTGTGACATAAACCAATGGTTTCCAACTGGTCCAGCCACGGGGTCATTAGTTTGAGGTGCCACAGTTTAATACATTCAGCGTCATACTTGCTTTTGGCCATGTTGTTGAGCTAGTTTGTTGTCTCTGTCAGGTAGCTGTCAGTTGTCACTCTACAGCAGAAAACAGCACTTCAAAATAAATGCTCTGTGCTGGAAATTTACAGTACTCAAAAATAAAGTGTGCTTTTTTTTACAAATTGACACGTTTGCGAGTCACTTGCCGTCCATTCAGAATGGGCCCGTGACCCACTTTTGGACCATGACCCACCAGTTGGGAGCCACTGACCTAAACCACTGTAAAAGGTTTGGAGACGGTCCAAAAGGATGTCATGGTCTACAGTGTTGAATGCAGCACTTAAATCCAGGAGGACAAGGATGGATTTATGGCCAGCATCGGTTGATGATAAGTCATTTAAAACCTTAAGAAGTGTAGTTTTAGTGCTGTGATTTTTTTTTCTAATACAGACTGAAATTTTTCAAAGATATCATTTTCATTAATAAAAGATAGCAGTTGATCTGCTACAATCCTTTCTTAAACGTTTGCTAAAACTGGGAGCTTAGAAATGGGCCTAAAATGATTAAGATTACTGGACTCAAGTCTTTCTAAAATGGGTTGAACCAGGGCAGTCTTAAAAAAAAATCAGAAACAGAACCAGTTCACAGGAAGCAGTTTGCAATTTGAAAAATACAGGGGAAAACTGTGGTAAAAAACGTCCTTTAAAAAATTTAAAGAGAGAATATCTAAAGGACAGGTTAAGGGTTCCATCTTCATTACCAGATCAGCTAGCGAGGTTAACAATAAAGGATCAAATGAACAGAGGGATTTTGTACATGGATTCATGACTGTGACTGAGGAATCTGGAGGAAAGATGCAATGTCTGATATTTGTGAACTTTTGAGTAAAGAAGGAAAGAAATTCTTCATATTTGTCAGGCACCTAAAATCTCACCCATAGGAGGATCTACGACACAGCTCACAATGTTGAACAGTTCTTGGACTGATTTTTCTCAAATTAAGAGGCAAAATATGCAGCTCTAGAATTTTTAACCTCTGCATTAAAAGTTCTCATATTAGACCTGAGCATTTCCAAGTGAACTGTATGTTTTGATGTTTTCCACCAACATTCCACCTTGCCACCTTTTCGCTTAAGCTCTCAAACATTGTTATTAAGCCAAGGCATCGAGAGGCAACTAGATTTTTTTGTTGTTTTTAATTGGGGCAATGCTATCTAATACGCTGAAATATGAATTATTGAAATTATTTAGTAGCTCACTTGCAGAAAAGGGCAGGTCAGACTGATAAGTATGGAAGTTGAAGGCAGAGGATTCAGCAGCAGAGGATTAGTTTAAAGAGACATTTAATGTATTTAATGTACATTAAAAATCACCACGAATGAGCAACTGATCAAAACATTTCAGAGAGCTACCCAGCAAACTCACTGATAAAAGTGGAAACATATTTGGGCAGTCTATATATTATTACACACAAACAATGTTGTGTGTGTGTCATAACATATGATTAACATGTAATTAGTAATTTTCCATTAATTAGAAAAGGAAGGGCTTCAAAAGCGCTAAAAGACCAAGATCAATGCTCAAGCTTCTGAATTTGTCTCGGCTGATTTAGGAAACAGTAACCAGGAGGGCAGGCTTCAAGAAGGGTAACTGGATCGTTTTGTAAGAGCCAGGATTCGCAAGATGATCATGAAGAGATCAAGGTCATTTGACAGAATAAAATCATTACAAAGGAAAGATTTACTTACCACTGATCTTATACTAGGAAGAGCTGACCGCAACAGTTTGGGCTGTACTGACAAAGGAAGGCACTGAATTTTGATTAAATTGGACATGACAGCAATAACTGCTGCTGAACTTTATTCACAGTGGTTGGTCTTCTACCACAAATGGTAGTTAGATTATTCTGATATTTCAGGTTGACAAAACGTTCTATAGCCATGTATAGTTCAAGCATTGCGCTTGAATGTTGTGGTTTTATTATTTCTATTAGACTGTTAATTTCTTTATTATTGTCTGTCTTTCAAAGACTGCACACTTCAGTTGTAGCCACAGGCAAAGGTTTCAGGAGGACACAGGGAGCACCTCCCCCTCAATATTTGGAATGTGCATTTGGCAGTTTGCTACCGCAAAAACAATGGTTGCAATCTGTCATACATCAGAAGGAAGAGGCAATGTTGAGGTGTAGTGTAAAACATTAAAACATGCTGTCTGTGTCGATTATAGTAGATGAAGAAATCCCTCTAAATATCGAGGGAGATGATTTGTTTGAAACATTGTATCAATAAAGCACTTTTAGACCTTGCCTGAGACCCAGCAGCTTTTATTGTCTTTCCTCCAATCTGCTGTCCTGATTAACTATCTGATAATACTTTGTGCAGGTAATACAAAGTTAAGTTGGCGTACTGTTGACACAGTAGCATTCCCTAATGAACTGACACTTTCAGGGTAACAAAATTATATCATAAATTACTGCAGCTATTTAAAAAAAAAAATCAGTCTATTGATTTGAGCTACACAGAATGGCAATATTTAGCAACATTAATCTATTATTAAACAATGTCAAAAACTTAACGTCTTCAGATCTATACTCATTGTAAAATATACTCTTTTACAATTAAAACTCCTGTATTCAAAATCTTACTAATGTAGGCCACTAAAGTATTAGCATCAAAATATAGTTACAGTACCATGAGTAAAAGTACTTATTATGTAGAGCAGCCCATTTCAGAATCATGTATATTATATCACTGAATTACAATTATTGATAAATCCACACGTTCATCACTTTAACGTTGAAGTTAAAGTGCTAATTTAAAAGGCTATATATACTGCTGGGTGGCTTATCCTGTGAGAATATATTATAACCTTTTTGCAAATTTAGATTATTAATACAAAATATAAATAAACTGGTAACTAAAGCTTTAAAATAAATGTAGTGGAGTAAAAATTATAATATTTACCTCTAAAATGTAATGGAGGAGTTGAAAGTGACATAAAATGGAAATACACAAGTAAAGTACAAGTATCTCAAATTGTACATAAGTACATTACTTAAGTGGGTGTACTTTGTTACATTTTACTGCTGAACAGCCAACCATTTCACTGTTAACATCATACCTTACCTGGCCCTATAGCTCCACCTGCCTGTGTTGGCGTCAAAAACAGCTGCTAAGAGAAAATGTTGTTTTGTTACACCTTGTCGGGCACCTTTTCAACAATAGGAGCCCAACCAAAAGATGGCTCATGTTAAAATGTCATGATTGAGCAATGAAAACACACTAGCTAGCACATTACACCAGAATTTAAATATAATTCCATAACCAGTGTTGTTTTTTAGTGTTCCAGCCGTTCATTTATCTGACAGAATATTAAGATGTTGTTTAAATGACATGGTATTGCAAAATTATTGAAGATGGACATTTTTAATTGTCCTTAAACATGTATTCAGTTTAATGAAATATTTACGTAACTGAGAAGCTAACTGTGAAATCATCAAACAAAGTCTTTAGTATCAAAACACCTAAATAAATACATTTGGAATACAAGAATATTCAGTATTTCATTCTGAGGCAAATAATGGAACATTGATTGATCCAACATCCAGAGTTGCTTTTTAAATGTAATTGTTACACCTAGATGATTATTTATTGCTTATTAGAATGATGGCTCAGCGATACATTTGAGAAAAGAATAATGAGTGATAAATAAATGATAGAGGGAAAACAAAATCATAATTAAATATCAGTAACATGGAGAGATGGACTGACACCAAACTTTTATTAATCAAATTTTTGTATAATGGCACAACAATTACATGTTAAAACTGGGAAAACTAAATCATTTTTGTCAAATACAGTATATGCACATAGTGTATTATGTTGATTTTTAATAATTTAATTGTAGCTATTTCTGTTATACCCTCTGCCTACATTCCTGGGGGATATTCCAGAAAGCGGGTTTAGTGAAAACTCTGAGTAGGCTATGTTAACCCTGAAATGAGGGAAAGAGAGGTAAGTCAAACTCAGAGTCAATCACCATGGCAACTGACTCTGAGAACCTAACCTGCTCCTGGCAGGTTTTCTTTAAGAAAGCCTGAGTTCACCCTATGGCAAGCCATTTTAACATTTTATCGCTAAGTTTGACTATCCAGAATTACCATTATAGATATCAACAACGTAATTTTGACTAGTAGTAATGTCATTGTGACTAGTATGAATTTTAATTGAAGATATCTATAACGTCATTCTGACTAGTCAAAACTGAATTACAGATATCTGTAACGTCATTCTGACTAGTCAAAACTACAGTTACAGATATCTGTAATTCAGTTTTGACTAGTAAGATTCAAACTATTTTTGCCATTCATGTGTATGGGGTTTGTCATTATGGGTATCTACAATTACATTATGACTCTCTATAATTCCAGTTTGAGATATCTACAACGTCATTTTGACTAGTCATAATTCAGTTACAGATATCTACGTCATTTTGACTAGTCATAATTCGAATTCAAGATATCTACAACGTCACTCTGACTATCTGAAACTCAATTCAAGATATCTAGAAAGGACCATGTAGATATCTTCAATTGATGATAATTAAAGATATCTTGAACTTGAATTATGACTAGTCAAAATTAAACTGTAGATAGGCCTATCTCAAACTGGAATGGATGTTCGTATGTAGGAAATAAGATCGATATCGAGGCAGAATTAATTCGTAATGCCTTATGCCGGGAGAGGATCTTCAGATCCCATTTAGATGTGTTGTCTTTCCCCAATGAATATCTGTTTGAACGGCAGCCTACCATTTTTTCATTAGGCTCAATCATTTACTGGCCACACATATCAAATCTGACACACCGCAGACGTGCGCTCTCATCAGAGCAAATGTTGTGCATCGTGCTATACATTTTTTTGTGAACGGTAGCTTTATATATGATATTGGACAGGGACGGTTTTTGCTATGGGCAATGTGGGCGACCGCCCAGGGCGCAATCTATGTGAGGGCGCACAAGCACCCTCCAAAAAAAAACCCAAAAAAAACCCCAAACTCACCAGTTTTCTAGACTACCGCTCATTTCCACATCAAGTTAGTGGAGTGTGCGCTGGGGCGCCCCTATTATCATGTTTCAACCAGCAGCAGAAAGGAAAGGCGAATCCTGGCGGTTGTGGGTTGAACGGGGGTCACAGACAGGAATACGGCGGAGGCTCATAGTGCTCTGCGGCGCAAGATAATGGCTTACCGGCGACAGAGAAGTCTGACTCCAGGTCCAGTAATTTCCTCTTTCGTTGGTGTCATGACTGCCCAGTAGTACCTGGACAACCTAGTCGTGGCAGCACACAGGTATGTGGGGTGTCAGAGGAGAAACGAGCCGTTCACATTTATCTCTTTGTGGCAGGTAGCAGTCCACAAACCTCATCGCACTTTAGGGACTGTTCTTTACTTATGAAGGGACTGTTCTTTACTTGTCAGGGGAGGAGGGTGGCTGGTTGATTTTTATTTTATTTTTTTTATTTTATTTTGATCCCCCCTATGTTAATCACTTATAGATGCTGTTTTTGAAATATGAATAAGTCAATAAGTATTTTATTCCATTGAAATATCAGTGATGTATTATAGAAAAGTGATTTATCGCCGAGGGATGGTTCGCCCAGGGCGTAAAACTAGCCAGGACCGCCTCTGATATTGGTGGCCTACAGTAGCCTACATAATGAAATAGCCACTGAATGACAGGTTATTTAAGCTACTTTGTTTAATAAATCAAATATAAATAAAACTAAAGAGAGGTACAATCATGGCCAAGTAAAATATGCCTTACCTGTTTGAATGATGTTTTTATATTTCATTTTAAGCTGCTTTCAAGTGTGTTTTTCCCCTGTGCGATTGCACCTACATGAAAATCAGATTCTATTCAAAACCACTCCACCACTTTTTCACCTGTATGCTACCATTTTAATTAAGTGTAGTTAAATGTAAATTAATGGCAGGGCTCTCAAGTTTTGATGTCAGTTCAGAGTGAGATTTTTGCTGGGTGGGGGAGGGGTCTTGGGTATGATAGTTTTTAAAGGATTCAAATTTCAAATAAGTCATCAACCATCTATTAGCAAGGATTCTTTTTTAATATTTTTTGGGGGGGATTTTGCCTTAAATTGACAGGACAGTTAAGCGTGAAAGGGGGAAGAGAGACAAAGGGAATGACATGCAGCAAGGTGCCACAGGCTGGAGTCGAACCCGGGCCGATGCGACAAACGCCACATCTATGGGACGCCTGCTCTATCCAGTAAGCCACCAACATCCCGTCAGAGAGGATCGTGCTTGCTAAATTTCACATGCCGCCTCTCTCTCCTTGGCAGCTTTAGTGGTGTTACTTTTTTACGAAATATATGCTCATATTCGCTGTAGGCATTCATGAGCACCTCCAATTCCACAGGTGTAAAATAAGTTGATTGCTTTTTCTCTCCGGTTGCCATGGTGACTCGAGGTATCGGGGCTCCACTGATGATGGCTTTTTATTGTGGCTGTGCACGCGCTTAACTCAAGGTGTACCTACTCAGAGTTGATTGAACTAATTCAAATCAGCTGTTCTGGAACCGGATACTCAGAGTTTCTCAGCTCAGGGTAAGTCAACTCAGAGTCCAGGATTAGACTCAGAGTTTGTTGAACCTCCTACCTGGAATACCCCTCTGGGGCCTGTTGTTCAAAACCTAGATAAGGGATCAAGCCGGGATATGTTGGTTATCCTGGCTTAACTTAGCGTTGATTCAGTTGTTCGAAAGCAGAGGCACATATGTTGCCATGGAGATTTATTCTGTGCACTTAGCCTGGTCCCGACCAGGCTAACAACCAGGCTTAGTTTAGCCTGGTGCATTATCTGTCGTGTCAGCTGTCACTGCGATCGGAAATCAATGTGTTTTACCGTCATTTCATGTTCTTATGTACGTATTTGCCTCATTTTTGAACAAAAAACATTAAGCCTACAATAATAATAAAAAAAAAACATTTAACATTTAAAACATTCTTTTTGTCATAGCCCAAGCATACTTTGACATGCACATATCCTTACCAATAAAATTATTAATTGTTGGAATAAACATACAAGTAGGTGTATTTGGCATTAACACAATTAGGTTATTAGGTTTCATAACTGTATGACCTTGCCAAATTATATTCCCAGTTAACTGGACCAATAACTCCAGTGTACTTTACATCAATGAATGAAAACATGAAGATGAAACCACAATATTCTTTGACCTCATTTTATTTAAATGAAATATACTAAAATCAGTCACTGTCTGCTTTGAGCTGTGGAGAGAAAGAGATAAATAATATTGATTAATACATTGCATCACAGTCATGCTTACAATGTGCATTAAAGTCACTTACTTCTTTCTGTAGTTTCTTAATTT
>NC_065522.1:15629490-15640142 GCF_006386435.1 Epinephelus moara
GCTTCCCCCTCACCTGCCCTCACCAAAGAAGAAACACTTTAAAGCTCCGCTGAGAAGGAGCTGGTCTGAGTGAAAGTCGCTTCAGTGAACTGAAGTAAAGCCGAGTAACGGCGCATTTTATTGTGAGTAACCATAACGGCGTTATAACGGGGGAGACAGTAATTTTTTTGATTAGTCGTTACTGAAAAAAGTAGTGCCGTTAGTAACGCCGTTATTTATAACGCCGTTATTCCCATCACTGTTCTCGAGTAATATTATATCCACTGCTCACCTTTAAGGTGAAGTGTACAACTGTTAATTTGTGGAAGGAACTTTAATTGTAATTATGACAGATTCATTTGCGCAGCAAGTGTATATTTTTAGATTACTTACGCATTCTGTCGGTCCGCAATTGTTTGCCACGCACTCTCTCTCTGCTTTATTATCGCTGCAGTGTTTCCTTTCTTAGTGATTATATGTTTTACCTCTTCATAAGTGTCCATGATGAGGCGCTGCTCACTGGGTGAGAAGTATGCGGCACGCGTCCTCTCCATTGCTGCATCGGTGAATCTGTGATCGATCTCGGGGTCTATTTAAGAAAGCCAAGGACGCGCACTTATCCGAATGAGTTACACTTGGCTTGACAAAGCAGCGCCTCCTCAGCCTGGCTTGGCGTTCGAACAACCAATTAAGCCAGGATGGACTTAGGGGAATTTGTCCAGCCTCGCTTTTCCACTTATCCTGGTTGGTTAACTCTACTTTCGAACAACAGGCCCCTGGTGTACATATTGTTATGCTGATAAAGATGGGGGGAAAAATGTGTACCAAAGTTTACCCATATCCATCAATAGGGGGAGTCATTACACCAAATGTGACCTGACATATAGGCTACTGTAACTCTGCTCCGGAGTCAGAGTTGGTGCGGCTTGTGATGGAATGTGAAATGGATCATTCATTGTCATAGGCCATGGGGACTTTTTCAAATACGTCCGTAACTATAGGCTAATTCTAAAACCTAACTATAACTTAGGATGTTTTGTTTTGGTCTTTAAAGAGTATTGATCAAAGTATTGAGTTTTGAGACTTACAATTGTGTTTTTTAAGTGAAATGGTATTGCAAAATCATTTAGGATGGACATTTACAATGCGGTCCCAAAGCATTTATTCAATTTAATGAAATATCTATGTAACTAAGAAATCATCACATTTTCACCAGTAAACTACTTTGGTATCAAAACACAGTTTTCCGTAAATAAATACATTTGGAATACAAGAATATTCAATATTTTATTCTGAGGCAAATAATGGATCATTAGTATTATATTTTGAACAACATCTTGAGTTGCTTTTTAAATGTAATTGTTACACCTAGATGATTATCTATTTCTTATTACAATGATGGCTCAGCGATACATTTGAGAATAGAATAATGATTAATAAATAAATGATAGAGAAAAAAAATCACAATTGAATATCAGCAACATGGAGAGATGTTTTGGGGGCATCTCTTAATAAAGAACTGAAGTGGCATAAAACATGTTTAACTGTTAATACACATTGTGTTAATAAGAAACTATGAATTTTGCAAGCGATATATCCAGTAAAACACGTTGGAGAGGTGGAGACTGGATATTGAATAATCTTGCGACTGTTGTGACTTCTTTAGATTAGAAAAAGATATTTGTCATCTGCTCTTTTATATTATTTTCACACATAAAATATTCTGGATGGATAATGAACATTTTATAAGGAGAAAATAAACTACGTGTGAAGGACATGTTACTCAGTTTTGAAAGTAACAGAATGGACAAAGATCTTATGGTCTTTGGATGGTTAGTTATATTAGTAGAGAAATTCCACAATAAAATGGACTGACACCAAACATCTTTTACTCATACTTTTGCGTAACGGCACCACAGTTTACACGTTAAAACTGGGAAAACTAAATATTTTTGTTAGACAGTCTATGCACAGTGTATTGTGTTAATTTACTTTTTTTTTCTTATTATTTAATTGTAGCCTATTTTTGCCATACCCTCTGCCTGTATTCCTGGTATACATATTGTTGTGTTGATAAAGATGGGAGAAAAAAAAATGTGTACCAAAATGTACCCATATTCATCAACAGGGGGAGTCATTACACCAAATGTGAGTCATGACATATAGTAAACTATCTGCTCCGGAGTCAGAGTTGGTGTGGCTTGTGATGGAATGTGAAATGGATCATTCATTGTCATTGGCCATGTTGACCTTTTCAAATAAGTCCATAACTATAATCTTAAATCCTAACTATAACTTAGGATGTTTATGTAAATGTCTTTAACTCAACATGCCGATGTTTCCCCACAGTGATAACGCAGGTAAAACACTAAAAACAGCAGCTCTTTTAACATGGAGGAAAAACGTATTCTGGTGCGCTGTGTGAAAAGCTTCCACACCCTTTTAACAACAATGATGACTGTACACAGATGTAGATTTTTCATTGATCTGAAACCTCTGTTCTCTGTTTTCACAAATAAATACAATACATCACAACTGTTGAATCCTATCTCCTATTCAGAAAAAATAATAATAATTAAAAAGTTCCCTTATGAGCACTTTTTTGTCTGAATGACCAATAAAAAAACAACACGCCCTATAGTCATTTTTATTTGCTACATATATATTTCATGATATAAAAACTGCAATAGACTATTTGATTCTGTTCTTTTAGTGTTTTCATATTTTTCTATCATTTTTGTATTCACTAAAGTTTCCAACTAAAGACAAAAAAAGACAGAACACCTGTTACATCTACTTGTATATTCATGAAAATATCAGTGCTTAATATAAGGGCTTTTTAGAAAAAATTAACTTCACAAGTAATGATACATGAACATTATCATTAAGTCTGCGGCTGGTGGGCCAGAAATGAAAAGCTATACACAGTATAGCTACAATTACTACAAAGTACCTGCATTATGTATATCTTCTTAGGAGTACAATATATGCAAACAATAATGAGTTGCATCACTGTCTGAATTTGTTTTTGTTTGTTTGTTTTGTTTTTCTGATAAGCAGAGTTTTTATCATACAGGTTTTAAAGTATGATGCAAAACTAATTTGGCATGAATTAATGTGCTCCTGTGACTATCAGCACTGTTTACTTGACAGGTGATCTGTGGGAGGTGCGGTGCAAAAACAGACTACGTAGCCATAGACGTCACTAAAACTAAAAGTATGCATCCTGACAATAAAGTTTTAAATAGAACAGCTCAATAGATAGCAACTGGATATCCATTACGCATAAGTTAAACTGACATAATAGTGGTTTAAATTACTCTTAAACCTGACAAACCTGGTCTTAAAATTTAACCTAACATTAATATTAAGCTTTAACCTGCTCCACTGTTAGTGTGTAGAAATTAATTTACATGACAAGGAAATACTTAGCTTTGAATAAAAGCTGTGAGGTGGAAAATACATCACTCAACCTTCTTACAATTATGCTCAAGAAACAGCAGTAACGGGTTATCTGTAGGTCTTGGCAAGTCTTAAAAAGCACTGGGTTCATTTTTCTCTCAAAAATCATTTTCACAGTTAATTTACAAAACTTCCTCTTGCCCATCATAGGCAGAAATATTAGTCACAAAATGTTTTTGTATCTAATTGTAAGCTGCCAGGAGCTGTCCGACACTTTTAAACTGAAAGAGTGATTGTTGCCACAGTAGATTGTCGGTTCAATACTACTTGAGGAGTTTCAGTCAGCACCACCCGACCTGAAGCAAACGCTGTTTCTTCTGCTGGCTGTGCCTATTCACTCATAATGGGAAAATGTCAGTTTAAGCAAGAGCTCCAATAAACTTGAAGACATCCATCATGTTACATTTTATACCTCTTATCCAGGTCCAGGCCGCATTAGATTAATTAAACTGCCATTCTTACATGTAACACTGTTGGTTAAATAATGCCTCTTTTAACAGAGAAAAAAAGGGTAAACATCAGACACCAAATGCATTATGTACATGTGTATGTTGCATGACCAGAGAGAATACTGTCGTGACTAATTTTGCCCTAAAATACCCTTGCATTTTGATTTTGTTTTCCTTTCTAGAAAAGCATAAGTAACTCTAGATCATCACTGAACAAAAATGGTGCAATTGGGCTCTCAATATTTCGGGAAGCTGTTTTTCTTCAGGCCCTCTGTAGTCTACTCAACGGTAGGACTGAATAGGTTTAAACTGTGATTTGTCAATCCGTAGTTTGTTCAGCTGACATTCCCTGATCCAACTGTAACAGTGCTTACCCTAGACTAACCCTATGTTTCTATTGTGATGTTTTAATAATAGCTTTACTAAAGCAACACGTTGCCTGTTAATTTAAGCTTGTTGTAGACATTATGCACCTGACACTAGAACAGAAACCTGTTCCTGTTTGAATCTGCCCACATTTTAATGCAAAGCTTTTTCTATTTTTATTGAACTGTTGCTCAGAGGAATCTTTTTTGTCTGTCTGTATTTTTAGTTCTCAGGCTGATTGGACCAATTGTACAGCGTTTTAATCTCTTTGTACAAAACATTGCTTTTTCTTTTCAAACAAACAACATCCATGTGTAATGAGGACTTCCTTCAACCTAAAAGCAGCAACGACTAAACTGTACTGAATCAAGCTTTTGTGGAAGGCGATTCCAAACTGAATGGCAGTATACTGCTGGAAAGTACTGATAAAGATATAACATTTAATATTTCTAGGTTGTATCTTCCCCACTGGATTTCCATCATACTTTAGTACTTTGGCCAGTATAATCATAAACGGGCATTAAAGTACATGTAAGTATGTGTGTGGTATTGAAAATGTCTTAAAAAGTCTTACATTTAACACATTGAATGCTTCAGAAACCCTGTGTAAGCAGCTGCAGTTTACTTGTCTTTATTACAACAATATGCTGCAACTGTTTTTTGTTTTTTTTATCTGTTTTTGGTTGACTCTGAGGTTGGAAGAAAAATACAGGTTGATATTCACTATTCATTGAATAAAGTGAATTCATACTGAAACATTAATATCATGAACTGACACTTTCTCAGAAGATAATAAGGGAGGAAAAATGAGAACTACATTTCTTTTGATGTGTCCATATACACATAATTATTTTCTACCTAACTGTACTGTCACTGATTTATACATTCACTCTGATATCACCAAATACATTATACAATATTCATTGAATATGTTTGAATATGCAGTTCTTTTGATTTCTTGTATTTCTTCCCACTCCATTACCAAGCCTTTTCTTTTGTTTGTCCTAACTTACGGTCACACTGGTGAAACTTCCTAAAACATTCACGTAGGTGGAATGTACCAGCAACTTGTTTCACAGGATGAAAGAAGGGAGTATGCCATGATACTGAGCCAAGAGACTGACAACTTGACAGCTGACCGTCTGAATCCTATGATTTGGTTTGTTCATCACTGAGGCGTCAAAACATTTCTGATGAATGCATCACCTGTGAGCCACGTCATTAGCTTTGTATTCTGTTCCAATATAAAGGCCATAATAGATGTGGACTGTCACTTAAGGTGAAAGGTTTGGAACGTCACAGACGTGAACAGGACTGAATTAAGACACTGGAATAGTGTTTAACATTGAAAGCAGATAGAAAGGGGGATTTATACCTTCATCTCATATCTTTACATTTGGGTAAGTGCATTTTTCATTATATATGTAGACCTTTGTACGTTTATATACTGTGTGTGTATAGAAGAGAGAGTGTGTTTATGCATGTGTCTGTTTAATGTTTGTGTGTTTACTTATTTATGTACGAATGTATTTTATCAACAGTCTCTGTCTTACCTTTAGGAAATGCTCATGTATTCTCGTTCAATATGATTTATGTGTCATTATCACATATTTAAAGTGACAATAAGTGACTGCCTCATTAAGTTATGATAAAATGTTGTAAAATCCAGTTGTAGCTTTCTCTTTAGCTGATATTCTAGTTTGTTTTTTTAGTTTCCCCCAAATACACGTAGGTGCCATTTAATTTTGTTTTTCATCTCCATTTATTCGGCATTTCTAACCTTTCTTTCACTTGTCAACAGTTTATGTATTTTGTCAGAAAGCCACATGAATGAAAATGTACAGTGTACGAAAACCAGTACTTTATCACAGTTGCTTCGAAGAATAAAATCATGGATCAGGATACAGATTATTTCATGGACAGATACTGCATTATAGTTATTTTTTGCATTAAACCTTTCCCATTGAATATTTTGTGTAACTTTAGTTAAAAAGACTAAAATCACTGCTATTATGAAAACTGTCATTTACAGGTGTAACACTGTGTAATACTTCAAAGAAAAAGTTTTGACACGCTGCTTCTGTCACTAAATCTCTGTTCTGTTTGATTTTATAGACAAAAAGAAAACCAGGATGGGTATCACACACATCGTATCAGTGTTGCTGATTCTAACAGGTGAGCTGAGTCATGTTGAACCAGTTGCTTTGAAATGTTAATAGAAAATGTGAAAAGGTGTGAGGACGACACCAACACAACATCAAGTTATGGTTGAGTTATTCCTGACACATCCTCAAATATTTCTTAGATAAATGAACATCATTGTGTAGAATCACCTTTATATTGTAATTACTTAATATAATAGAAAGATGAATTGTGTTTTAGTAAAACTGTTGAATTGTTTGGTGCTTTATAGCTACAATAACACCAGCTGCACCTCAGACGACTGCAGCTACAACTACCGCTACTGCAACAACTGCTGCAACGACTCCTGCACCTACAACAGCTGCACCCACAACGGCCGCACCTACAACAGCTGCACCTACAACTGCTGCACCTACAACTGCAGCGCCTACTACTGCAGCTCCTACAACTGCTGCACCGACAACTGCTGCTCCAACAACTGCTGCACCGACAACTGCAGTGCCTACTACTGCAGCTCCTACAACTGCTGCTCCAACAACTGCTGCACCTACAACTGCTGCTCCAACAACTGCTGCACCTACCACTGCTGCACCTACAACTGCTGCACCAACAACTGCCGCACCTACAACCGCTGCACCTACAACCGCTGCACCAACAACTGCGGCACCTACAACAGCTGCACCAACAACGGCTGCACCTACAACTGCTGCACCTACCACTGCCGCACCTACAACCGCTGCACCGTCGACTGCAGCACCAACAACTGCTGCACCAACCACAGCTGCACCCACAACTGCCGAACCAACAACGGCTGCACCTACAACTGCGGGACCTACCACTGCAGCACCTACAACCGCTGCACCTACAACTGCTGCACCCACTACTGCCGCACCAACAACGGCTGCACCTACAACTGCCGCACCTTCCACTGCCGCACCTACAACAGCTGCACCCACAACTGCCGCTCCAACGACTGCTGCACCTACGACTGCCGCACCTACAACTGCTGCACCTTCGACTGCAGCACCAACAACAGCTGCACCTACAACTGCTGCACCAACAACTGCGTCACCTACAACAGCTGCACCTACAACAGCTGCTCCAACAACTGCTGCACCCACGACTGTCCCACCTACAATTGCCGCACCAACAACGGCTGCACCTACAACTGCCTCACCTTCAACTGCCGCACCTACCACGGCAGCACCTACAACCGCTGCACCAACAACTGCCACACCTACAACTACTGCACCCACAACTGCTGCTCCTACGACAGCCGCACCTACAACAGCTGCACCCACAACTGCTGCTCCAACAACTGCGGCACCTACAACTGCTGCACCCACGACTGCTGCACCAACAACTGCTGCACCTACCACTGCTGCACCTACCACCGCTGCACCTACAACCGCTGCACCTACAACTGCAGCACCAACAACTGCGGCACCTACAACTGCAGCACCAACAACTGCAGCACCAACAACTGTGGCACCTACAATTGCAGCACCTACAACTGCCGCTCCAACAACCGCTGCACCTACAGCTGCCGCACCAACAACGGCTGCACCTACAACTGCCGCACCTACAACCGCTGCACCTACAACTGCTGCACCTACAACAGCTGCACCCACAACTGCTGCTCTAACAACTGCTGCACCCACAACTGCTGCACCCACGACTGCTGCACCCACGACTGCCGCACCTACCACTGCAGCACCTACAACTGCTGCACCTACAACCGCTGCACCTACAACTGCTGCACCTACAACAGCTGCACCCACACCTGTTACTCCAACAACTGCTGCACCCACGACTGCTGCACCCACGACTGCTGCACCCACGACTGCCGCACCAACAACTGCTGCACCTACAACTCCTGCACCTACAACCACTGCACCTACAACAGCTGCACCCACAACTGCTGCTCCAACAACTGCGTCACTGACAACTGCTGCACCTACGACTGCTGCACCTACAATAGCTGCTCCAACAACTGCGTCACTGACAACTGCTGCAGCCACGACTGCCGCACCAACAACTGCTGCACCTACGACTGCTGCACCTACAACAGCCGCACCTACGACAGCAGCACCCACGACTGCCGCACCTACAACTGCCGCACCAATAACAGCTGCACCTACAACCGCTGCACCTACCACTGCCGCACCTACAACTGCTGCACCCACGACTGCCGCACCTACAACTGCCGCACCAATAACAGCTGTACCTACAACCGCTACACCTTCCACTGCCGCACCTACAACCGCTGCACCTACAACTGCCGTACCTACAACAGCTGCACCTACAACTGCCGCGCCAACGACTGCTGCACCTACGACGCCTGCACCTACAACTGCCGCACCTACAACAGCTGCACCTACAACTACCGCACCTACAACAGCTGCACCTATAACTGCCGCACCTACAACTGCCGCACCTACAACAGCTGCACCTACAACTGCCACACCTACAACTGCCGCACCTACGACTGCTGCACCTACGACTGCTGCACCTACAACTGCCGCACCTACAACTGCCGCACCTACGACTGCTGCACCTACAACAGCTGTACCTACGACTGCTGCACCTACAACTGCAGCACCTACAACTGCTGTTCCAACAACTGCAGCACCGACAACAGCAGCTCAAACGACTGCTGCACCAACCACTGCAGCAGCTACAACTGCCGCACCTGCAACTACTGCAACTGCAACTGCAGCACCTACAATGGCTGCACCTACCACTGCAGCACCTACAACTACTGCTCAAACAACTGCAGCACCTACAATGGCTGCACCTACAACTGCTACTCAAACAACTGCAGCAGCTACAACCGCCGCACCTGCAACTGCTGTAACTGCAACTGCTGCTCAAACAACTGCAGCAGCTACAACCGCCGCACCTGCAACTGCTGTAACTGCAACTGCAGCACCTACAATGGCTGCACCTACCACTGCAGCACCTACAACTGCTGCTCAAACAACTGCAGCAGCTACAACTGCCCCACCTGCAACTGCTGTAACTGCAACTGCAGCGCCTACAATGGCTGCACCTACCACAGCAGCACCTACAACTGCTGCTCAAACAACTGCAGCAGCTACAACTGCCGCACCTGCAACTGCTGCAACTGCAACTGCAGCACCTACAACTGCTGTTCCAACAACCGCTGCGCCTACAACTGTTGCACCTACAACTGCCACACCTACGACTGCCATACTTACAACTGCTGCACCAGCAACGGCTGCATCTACAACTGCTGCACCTACCACTGCAGCACCTACGACTGCTGCTCCAACGACTGCTGCACTTACGACGGCTGCACCTACGACGGCTGCACCTACAACTGCCGCACCTACAACTGCCGCTCCAACGACTGCCACACCTACAACTGCTGCACCTACAACTGCCGCACCTACAACTGCCGCACCTACCACTGCTGCACCTACCACTGCAGCACCTACAACAGCTGCACCCACAACTGCTGCACCTACAACAGCTGCACCTACAACTGCCGCGCCAACGACTGCTGCACCTACGACGTCTACACCTACAACTGCCGCACCTACAACTACCGCACCTACAACAGCTGCACCTACAACTGCCGCACCTACGACTGCCGCACCTACGACTGCTGCACCTACAACAGCTGCACCTACAACTGCCGCACCTACAACTGCCGCACCTACGACTGCTGCACCTACAACAGCTGTACCTACGACTGCTGCACCTACAACTGCAGCACCTACAACTGCTGTTCCAACAACTGCAGCACCGACAACAGCAGCTCAAACGACTGCTGCACCTACAACTGCTGCTCCAACCACTGCAGCAGTTACAACTGCCGCACCTGCAACTGCTGCAACTGCAACTGCAACTGCAGCACCTACAATGGCTGCACCTACCACTGCAGCACCTACGACTGCTGCTCCAACGACTGCTGCACCTACGACAGCTGCACCTACGACGGCTGCACCTACAACTGCCGCACCTACAACTGCCGCTCCAACGACTGCCGCACCTACAACTGCTGCACCTACAACTGCCACACCTACGACTGCCATACTTACAACTGCTGCACCAGCAACGGCTGCATCTACAACTGCTGCACCTACCACTGCAGCACCTACGACTGCTGCTCCAACGACTGCTGCACTTACGACGGCTGCACCTACGACGGCTGCACCTACAACTGCCGCACCTACAACTGCCGCTCCAACGACTGCCACACCTACAACTGCTGCACCTACAACTGCC
>NC_065522.1:15641894-15677372 GCF_006386435.1 Epinephelus moara
GCTGATAAACTTGCTGTCCAAATCATCTTTAACTACATGGTCCATTGAATCATCATTAGAATAATTAGCCAAACAATATAATTTCAAGCCCTGGTATGTCAGAAAATAATGAGCACTGATCTTTTGCAATATTTAACTTGATAGTTACGAATGTTGTCTTGTTTAGTCATGTCTGCCAAAACAAGTAAAGCCAGCCACACTGGAAAGTAAACTGTGGATCACTATTTCTGAATGGTGAATTAAATGAAGGAACACATGCAGGTCATAGTGGGCTTCACATCCCAACCCTGAACTAATGTGTAGAGTTTTATCATCATGGTATACATGATGTCAAAACTGTCTATTATCTTATTTATACAAAGTATTTCTATGTAATCATGCATAGCTGTATCCTGGGAGATTTATTGTAGTTTGTACAGTTTCTGTCAGAAACCTTTCAATGATCAGAGTACAGAATCTTTGAGGAATTTAAATCATCTCTCACGAGATGTTTTGCGATTTTAGTGGGGAAATAGAAAATGTATCACAGCATGTTTAACGTCAGCAGCTTTAATTAAAGCAGTAGTGATGTTTACAGACAGTCACACCCTGTCGTGTGATTTCCCATAATTAAATGTCACAATAGCGTCTTACAGACGCTCTCAGCCTTTGTTGTGTCAGTTAATCAAGTTTGTCCAGAGGGAGAGAGAACTGGGAGTGGTGCATTCTTTACTTTGGCTATGAGATTCATATTTATTCAAACACCACCACCACACAGAGAAACATTGTTTTTCGGTCACCTCAGACACAGAGTAACCGCCAGCATTAAAACCAGCATCAACCACTATCAGTTAATTTTTTGCAATGACTCTCACAAAAAGCATTTTGATATACAGCCATGATACAAAAGACTTAAAACTGCCACAGTGAGAATGACGTTTACGATAAATCTTCTTAAAAGGCTTCTTATTTGCAAAGATCTTCTTTTTAAAAGTGGACAAAACAGACACCTCTGTTATCTTAGAGGCATGTCTAAACAGACTTTACAGGAGCAAAGAACGTTGCTGTGATCAGTAAAGAATAAATAAAGGTGCAGATGACTTTCAGAGGTGTGGCTCAGGTTCACCAACATGGCATCACCAGATCGAATCCCACAGGCTGAGGTTGTTGCAAACACCTTTAAAGGGGCTGTGAAAACCCCAACATCACTATATATATTCAGATTATTGAGGAATTTGACTTGAAGTCTTTAAGAGCTGTTCAGTTAGTAAGGTTTAAAAATCTTAATTTCACTGAAGTAAAACTCGCTATAGTGTGTTCTTTGTTCAAACACAAACTGTCAGATTTGTGTTATAGGTTGTGGTAATCATTAATGCAGTGTCAGAACAGTGTATTCTATAATGAGCCACTCACTACATTTATTTATGTTTATTTCTATGTGTATTCAGAGAACTTAGCTTAATGTTTGTACAGTTTTTGTAAGAAATACTGCCTTTCTAATGATCAAAAAACAAACATAACAAATAAAAAATCTTGTATGCATTAACATTTATGTCATAATCTGTGATACTCTTTTGTTGTTTTAAGTAGGTGATAAATCACTGCTTATTGAAGATAAGGTGTGTGAATGAAAATTGTTTTCACTGATGCATTAAAGATAAATACGAACTATCAATCCCTGCCTCATCATTCCCTAAAATCTTATAGCGTCATAAGGTAGCTATTAAATGCAGTTAGTAAATTGATTTTGATAATAAGGAAATTATTTAAGTAAAAATCATGCGTAATTGTTGTTTATCACTGTTTTCTATGATAAGTAAATATCACTGCGTTTGGACTGTTGGTCAAACAGAACATGCACTTTGAAGACATCACTTTTCAGTCAGCTGATTTAGTTTGGGCTACACAGAACTATGGCAGTGCTCTGCAACATTAATCTGCCATTAAGCAATCTCAGAAACTATTTTTCAAGTTACAGCCAGCCATTTCACATTAGCTCACCTGAGAGCCTACAGCTCCACTTGCCTGTGTTGGTGTTGATAGTTCCTACTAACAGAGGATTGTTATTTTGTTACAATTTGTCTCATTTTTTTCTTTTTTACTGGCAACTCTGTCTACAAGTAAGTAAAGATGGTGGATGTTAAAATTTCATGTTCAAGCAATCAACACAAACAAGCAAAAACATTACCTGGATTTTAAATATAAAATCAAATGAGATATTAAATCAGTGATGCTTAATTCTTAAACATTAAATTGATCTCATTCATCCATCTCACATGAGCTAACAGTAACATTAGAGCTTCAGCTAATGAAAATGTGTAGTAGCCATCCTGATGGTTGCCAGATCAGTGGGTCAGATATTTCCCATATCTCACTCATTCACTCTTTGTCAAGATAGCCCACATTTGCAGAAAACAACCTGGCAACTCGGCAAGTACCTCACTAGATAATGATGAAAAGAAAAGGTGGTTTAAAATATTGGTAGGGGACATTTAAGGTGCACAATTGACTATGGGACCTCATTCTACCCTATCTACACCACTAATTTGAATGGGCACGAGTTGCTCTTTTTGTTTGTGCTTTGTGCATGTGTTTTTAAAGGGTATTAATCAAAGTATTGAGCTTTGAAACGTAAAATAATGCGATAATTTAATGAAATGTCTGTGGAACTGAGGAGCTACCTGTGAAATCATTTAATTTTAACATACCAAATACTTGCTTAGAAATTGGTATATAAACATAATTTCCCCCCAAATAGATACATTTCTGCTGTGCTTATTTTATGTACTTTGTTGTCTTTGTTATCATGTTTGATAAAACCATATCTCCTCGCACGGTAGGTAAAAAATACACTGCTGTGGCACGAGGATTTTCTACCCGGAAGTTACTGTAAATAAACAGTGTTGGGATTCACTGGACCACAGATGATTTGATACAGAGACATGTGACTCTGTGATGTCACCAACCTGATGATCTTGCAAGTAAGTGTGCTAAACACAGGGTTTGCAACCAACTTTCCAGCAACAAGGAGAACCAAGTTGAGTTAGCACCCCAGCATCTAACTCTGCAAAGACACGGAGCAACTGGTCTCCTCGGACCTGCACCTTTAGTAACCAATAGTAACCTCATTTCAGTTAAGTGTACACCAACTCCAGATAGCGTACATCCCACTGCTTTTAACAGTAAACTTGGTCTTCTTAATGTCAGATCCCTTTCTAATAAATCATTTTTATGTAACGATTTTGTTGTCAGCCATGATCTTGATTTTTTTCTAATCACTGAATCATGGCTGACTCAGGATAACATAGCTCCTTTAATAGAAACAAGTCCCCCTGGCTACTCTTACCTGAACCAACCCAGATTAACTGGCTGAGGGGGTGGTCTAGCTGTTTTCTATAAAAACTGTTTTAAATGTTGTAGCACCACTTTTGGGTCTTTCACTACCTTTGAATCCCTCTGTTTCACTGTTTCGGGTAGCGCACGCACCCTCTGTATTCTTATTTATAGACCACCAAAATCTACAACTGGTTTTATCACAGAATTCTCAGAATTATTGTCAATTGCTATCCCTAAATTCGATAATATTTTAATTTTAGGTGATTTTAATGTGCATATTTGTTGCCCTGAGAATTTTTTAGCTAATGAGTTTTTAAATCTGGTGGAATCTTTTAGTTTGTCTCTCGCTCCTACTCCTACTCACACCAAGGCCACACATTGGATCTCGTTTTATATACTGGAATTACTGTAAACAACACGCTCTGTGTTGATATTAGGGTCACTGATCATAATTGTATTTTATTTAACACCACCTTGCCCATTATCTCAAACCAACCTGAAAGTCAGACACGCTCCCGCATTTTTAATTCAACCTCTGCCTCCATATTCTGTCAAGAATTTGCTTCCTGAGTTCCAGATTTGCTCTTTAATGAACACTAACAATAGTTTAAATGGTTTTAACAGCACCTGCTCAGACATTCTAGACAGAGTTGCACCTTTTATAACCAAAAAGCCTAAAAATACCTCTCAACCCTGGATAAATGAGGAAATTCGCTCATTAAAGAGAATCTGCCGTCAAGCAGAACGGAAATGGAAGGCCACACAATTAACTGTCCACTCTGACAGTATAAAAAATTTAATGAAAGATTTTAATTTGAAAATTAAAAATGCTCAAGCAAACTATTTTACCAATATTATTGAGAAAAACCAGCATAACACCAGAGTGCTTTTTAATACTATCAGCCGCACTACAGATGCCCCTCCCACTGTGATTGAGCCGTCTACGGAGACATGTGAGGAGTTTTTATCTTTCTTTTCTAAGTCAGTACAATAAGAAATCAAATCACCCCACTGCCTCTTGTAACACTCGATCCACCCAATAATCTGTCGTGCTCTTTAAATTTATTTCAACCTGTCTCAATAGAACATCTTGGTAAAACCATCTCCAACATGAAGCCCACATCCCGTCCTCTTGATATCCTCCCCACCCGCTTCCTTAAAGAAGTCCTGCATTTAGTTTGTCCTTTTATTTTAACTATAATTAACTCCTCCCTCTCATCAGGCATAGTTCCCGACCACTTCAAGACTGCATTAGTACAACCACTTCTCAAAAAACCCTCATTAAAGCACCTTGTAACTTTGTTTGGAAAGGTGCTATACAAATAAAGCTTATTATATTTAGAGCAAAGACACAGCAAAGGCTGCACCTGGAACCACAGCTCTTTCCAAACTGCAACTGTTGGCTAACATAAGCAGCACGCCACAAAGCAACTCTTCCATGCATTTAGGAATTGGTAATGTAATAACTGGGCATAGCATTATGACAATTATACAGGTTAAGCAAGACTTTGATTCTGTTAATTGTGATTTAATGCTGTGTATTGAGTTATTTGTTGTGATCTTTGTTGAAATTAGGTCATTGGTTAGTTGGTTTCACCAAAGCTAAGTGATTTTTGTTTGCTGATGCTTTCTTGCATGCAGCTAAACATCCTCTGTACTAACCCAGCCCCTTTTGTAACACATATTGCATACCCATACTACTGACACTCAAATTGGCTTTGACCATAGCTACACCGACAGAGGGGAGACAAACTTCCTGCTTCTTTTCCCTTGTCCTGACGGTCCATATGGTCAGGCAAAACCTCCCCCGGGCTGAAGCCATCTTTGATTCAGCCATCTTGTAGATTTCTGTTGTCAGCCACCCACCCACTCACACACACTATCACACACACTATCACACACACTCTCACTCACACTCTCTCACACTCTCTCACACTCTCTCTCACTCTCTCTCACTCTCTCTCACTCTCTCTCACTCTGACTTACGAGGTCAGGTCCCAACAACAGTGTGATTCTGTCTATAACAGATCCGGAGTTGCTTTTTCAAATTTAAGCCCCTCAGAACCCTTCACATGGATATTTTTCAAAAAACAAACAAACAGTTAAAGCCATGAATCTTTCATATGATTTTGTGACAAGTGTAAGTAATACAACATCAATATGATTAATAGACTGACCCGTGCTTTGTAAGTCCTCCTTGCCTCACAGTCCGACATGCTGGTCAAAAAAGAGGGTGTGGTTCTATTGCATTCGACTTTAGATGATGTAGGCCTAGAATGCTGTGATTGGCTTATAGACAGCCCATCAAATATGTCTGGGCATGTGGGTGGAGTCAGATGAGACTTATCATAGATATAGCCATCATAGAAAAGTTATGGTCATGGAATGGACAGGGGGTCTGAACGGGTTAATTGCTCCACCAAGATCATAATTTATTTAAGCAATATCACAGAAGAGGGAGTGCTGTTGTACCTGTGGCCTCCTGCAGCAGCTTATCACAGCCGTTCTGATATTTACAGCAGCACCACTTTAACTGTCAAATTGTTGTTATGTAACAGCTCTATAAGTGCCATTTATTAACAGTAAAAAAAAAAACAGCAGCAGGTTAAGATTTATATATTTATTGAATGATTTATTAGGCTCTGCCAACACAAATAGTTCTGTGACTGGACTAGACCATTGCCAAACAATCCACAAAATACTCCTGCACACTAGCTTGCTGCTTTGTGTAAGCTAGGTCTATACGTTACCACAGACCAGCTACTATCTATCATGTAGGCTACCTCTGTGTGTTTCCATTTATTTTGCGGCCAGTGAAAGAAAAGTCTGTTGACAGTCGCTTTGGTGACATAAGTGTGATACCGAGGCGTTAGCTTAATCAGTACGTTGCGTCATCTTCTGATGTCATATAAACAAACCTGGAGATTTACAGTGAAATACTCAGGCTTCTTTCCGTCCCTTCCTCCTTTTCTCAGGAACATTCATTGTTTAACAGCACTCATGGAATGCCTCCTGTCCAATCAAATTCCTTGGTTGGAACTAACTGCTGTGTAATGCTTTTTAAAAAGTAAGAATATTCTGAGGAGAAATAAAAGAATTATTGGAGGGAAATTCACAAATAAATATATATCTGCCATATGGGGAGTGTCATGTCCAAGAAACGATGTTCGTCTTGTCCTTTGTGTGAGAGAACCAGTGTCGTGTCCATGCCATTTGCCATTGTCAGGTCTTGTTGTTTTGATACTTTGTTCAAGTTTGATTTCTGTTTGTTTTGTCCTAGTAGTAGTACAGCCTCAGTAGAGTGATTTTCTGTTTGTTTTCTCTTAGTCTAGCTTTAGTCAGTGAGTTTTAGTTTCTTAAGATATAGCGTTTATTTTCTAGATCATTTTTGTTCTTAGATTAAGTGTAGGTTTTTCCTCTGTCAAGAGTGATTTTCATTTTGTGTTTTTATTTAATAAAACTTTGATTTTGAACTTTAATTCCCAAGTCGTGCATTTGGGTTCAGGTCCTTTGTTTGGTCGAGATGTTTTTGGACATCCCTTCATTAACAATTGTACTGCTGGCAAAAAATATGGTTAAATATTGTGTTAGTATTAAACTAGAAATGTGTTGCTGTTTTTGTTTACAATTTTGCAACAGACAGCCTATATCCAGTGAAACATGTTGGAGAGGTTTAGACTGGATATTAAATAATCTTGTGACTACTATGGATTGGAAAAAGATATTCGTCATCTGGTCTAAGATTGATGGATCCAGAACATTTTCTGAGGGAAAAAAAATCATCAAACTATAGGCCTAACTGATAAGTACATAGTTTTTGAAGTAACAAGATGGACAACGTTTTGTTTGTTTGTTGTTGTTCTTTTGTTTGTTTGTTTGTTTGTTTGTTTTGGAGGCTCATGGTTAGTTTTATCAATGGAGAAATTCCACAGAAATAAAAATAGTTAGGCTGACTCCAAACTAATATTGAAGGGACCGTGTTAACCTTTTCAAAAAAGTCCATAACCACAATTCATAGGAAAGGGCACACATATGGCTCCAGGGCTGGTGTTTGTGAGAACACTGCAACCCACGCCTGAGCCATCTCAATTTGCGTCAACAGCCTAACTTGATTCCAACCCAGTGTTGTCTAAATTTAGATTAGACTAAAGACCTCAAGTTGACTCTTGTTCACCACCCTCAAATAACAGGCTAGTAACGCAATTAACGCAACTGACTTAAGGATGCGCCACATCGACCACTACTCTCACAGACCTCCACACCAAGTTTACCCAGCTTTGCAAAGGCTGAACAAGAAAAAGTCACCCCTGGATGCAAAAAATAGAATTGAATGACATCAAGCACAACCCTGCTCTCAAGCACACTGGATCACACAGTTTCCAAAAAGTGGTGCAATGTAACAGAGTAACACTTTGTTAAAATATTTAGTGTATGTCCATTTTAGAGTATCTCTGTTTTACTTGAGTATTTATATTTCTGTCAACTTTCACTTTTACTCCACTACATTTCCTAAACAAAATGTATAGCTTGGTTTATACTCCATTAAATTACTATGTATTAGAGTTAGGGTTGGGACTCGTTAGGATTTTAACTATTCCGATTCCTTACCGACTCCTTCTTAACAGTCCGATTCCTTCCCGATTCCTCTTACCGATTCCTACATTATATTCATTATACTTGCTATACGTAAACAAGTATATAATAAACACAAATGCAATCATACAAATACAAAAACTTTATTCTAACTGTTGCACAGTACAATTAGATGAAAATACACATTTGTGTGTGGTGTGTATTTCAGATTCAGAGCTTGTATCATCTCCCTGAGAATATATAACAACAAAAAGTGATTCTCTGATTTCTACAGTAACACTATTACCTCAAATTAACCACAGCAATGTAATAAAAAATACTTATATGCATTCATGCTTGGGCACTGTTATTTACATGACAGCACCTGAACAGAACACACACACATTGGCTGTTTGTTTCTATCGCTCCCCTCGCTGGAAGTCTCTGACCTCCCGCCTCCGCCTTGATTAAACGCTGAAAATAAAATAAAAGAGGGAGACAGGTTTTTCCTATTTTATCTTATTTTGTTATATTTCTCCCTCTCCCTTCGCTGGAAGCCTCAGACCTCCCACCGCCCGCTCCCGTCTCAAACACGCAGGTCTCCCTCTCCGCTGAGCACCCACGGCGCACGCCCGGCCTGTTAAAGCCTGTAACCATAACAACTGTGTGACACAAACTCAGTGCTTTAGTCATTAAATAATGTCGGGCTTGGTCGGGTTCGGACAGAAATATGCGGCCCAATGTCGGGCTTGGTCGGGTTCGGACAGAAATATGCGGCCCGTGCCGCACTCTAATGGAAATGCACGTGACGTTTGTTTTTTTTTACAATCTAGGAACCGTTTGCAGGAACCGTTACTCCAAATGTGATGGAACCAATTCCAGAACTGGAACTTTGGACCCGGTTCAAAAAAAGAACCGGATCTGGATCCCAACCCTAATTAGAGTAAAGGTATTTTACTCCAGTTTTACTCTATGTGTTTCTATGTCCCAAGCATTTTCATGACTTTGTTACTTCAAAATAAAATCAGAAGATTTTGCAAATCAGTGGTCCTAGCTTGCAAATTAGATCACAGGTTAATCACATAAGGGAAAGTGCAAACAAGTGTTCTCAAAGCTGCAGGTAAAATGGTGCCCTCTGGGCTGCCAAATAGCCTATTGTAAAGCATTCTGCTGTGTCATTGAAATTTTAACATAATTCAGCACAGTGTGTTCAGTGCAATTGTCCAATGTGTGGCCCTTCGCTTACTTTTTCTAAGTTTGCATGTTCTGACCAAACTGTCAGAAACAGACTCCATGGGGGTGGCATGAGGGCCCGACGTCCTCTAGTGGGACCTGTGCTCACAGCCCAGCACCGTGCAGCTCCATTGGCATTCACCAGAGGACACCAGTACCACTATTAAGCACCCATTGGCTTCACAGATGAGAGCAGGTAAACACTGCATGACTGGTTTGGCGGTGGGTCAGTGATCTGAGTCACACTACTGAGTCACATTCTGAGTTGCCGTGATAAGCCTTTGATTTCAGTTTTTTACTTTGATTTTCGGTGTGATTTTGAATCCAGCCCTCAGTGGGTTGATGATTTTGGTTTCCATTGACTGTCACTTTGGTCTCACCAAATTATACAATGTACATCAGTAAAGATTTTCAACTTGATTTATTCATTCATCATGATCTGATGTGTGATTTAAGTGTTCTCCTTATTTTTTGAACAGTGAACAATTCAGATTTAACCACTGCCAGTGTGTAGAAAGGATTCATTCATTCATTCATTCATTCATCTTCTAACCGCTTCATCCTCTTGAGGGTCGCGGGGGGGCTGAAGCCTATCCCAGCTGACATTGGGCGAGAGGCAGGGTACACCCTGGACAGGTCGCCAGACTATCGCAGGACTGACACATAGAGACAGACAACCATTCACGCTCACATTCACACCTACGGACAATTTAGTTATCAATTAACCTAGTCCCCAATCTGCATGTCTTTGGACTGTGGGAGGAAGCCGGAGTGCCTGGAGAGAACCCACGCTGACACGGGGAGAACATGCAAACCCCGCACAGAAGGGCTCCCACACCCGGGATCGAACCAGGAACCCTCTTGCTGTGAGGCGACAGTGCTAACCACCACACCACCGTGCCGCCCGTGTAGAAAGGATATTCATATTAATTTGCGTGACATACAAATCACTGACTTTGTATAAAAATTGGCAAGATGAAAATACATCACTCAACCCACTTGTGAAACACGTGTTTAAGAAACAGCAGTATAACAGGGTATCTGTAGATTTTGAAAAGTCTGAAAAGAAAATATTAATTTCTTAAAAAGAAGAAAAGTCTTCTATTTAATTTACATGAATATTTTGACTTACTTGTCGTAATACATTCATTCACTTATTAATTTCTATAATTGCTTAACCTGTTGGGTCCCAGGTGAGAGGTGGGGTACACACTGGACAGGTCAATAGACTATCACAGGGCTGACACATAGAGACAGACAACCATTCATGCTCACATCACACCTACAACTAATTTAGAGTCACCAACTAAGCTGCATGTCTTTGGACTGTGGGAAGTAGTACCAGGAGAGAACCCACGCTGACACGGTGAGAACTGCACAACCCTGCCACCCTGCGCCTTTCTGAGCTGCCGGCAGATGTCACATGTATGAACTAATAGTGGGATTGTTGCAACAGTGATTTTATAGGGAAACATACTGACATCATGATCTGACACTCCAGAGGAATATGTGGAAATAACAAGACTTTTTTTTTTTTTTTTTTAGATGTGTCTGTCTAAACAATATTGTTTTGTACTGAAAATGTATTGTGTGTATATCATTAAATGTATATCATTTCTCTGGGAAAAAAAACCCAACAAATATCATAGATAATATTCATTCAGTATGTTTAAATATACAATTTCCTTGTTTTGTTTTGTTTGTTTTTTTCTTGTTTTATTTTTGGTGCCTTTCGCCTTGCTTCATGATCATGTTATAAGAAATCTGAATAAACTTCCTTGTCATAACCTCCCATCACACTGGAGGAACTTCCTTTGACATTCACTTCAGAAGAATGTACCAGCAACCTGTTTCACAGGATGAAAAAGGGAGTATGCCATTATACTAAGCCAAGAGACTGACATATTGACATCTGGCAGTTTGTATCCTATGATGTGGTTTTGTTTATCACAAAGGTGTCCCAACATTCTCAAAGTTATCACCTATGAGTCACGTCATTAGCTTTTATTCTGTTCCAATATAAAGGCCATAATAGATGTGGACTGTCACTTAAGGTGAAAGGTTTGGAACATCACAGACGTGAACAGGACTGAATTAAGACACTGGAATAGTGTTTAAAATTGAAAGCAGATAGAAGGGGGGGATTTATACCTTCATCTCATATCTTTACATTTGGGTAAGTGCATTTTTCATTATATATATATATATATCTATATATATATATATATATATATATATATATATATATATGTAGACCTTTGTACACTTATACACTGTGTGTGTGTGTGTGTGTGTGTGTGTTTAATGTTTGTGTGTTTACATATTTAAGTACAAATGTATTTTATCAACAGTCTCTATCCAACCTTTAGGAAATGCTCATGTATTCTCATTCATTATGATTTATGTGTCATTATCACATATTTAAAGTGACAATAAGTGACTGCCTCATTAAGTTATTATGAAATGTTGTAAAATCCAGTTGTAGCTTTCTATTTGGCTGATATTCCAGTTTTTTTAGTTTCCCCCAAATATGGGAGCTATTGAATTCTGTTTTTCATCTCCATTTATTCGGCATTTCTAACCTTTCTCTCACTTGTCGGCAGTTTATGTATTTTGTTAAAGAGCCACATGAATGAAAATGTACAGTGTACGACAACCAGTACTGTAGTCCAGACCACCTAAACCGAGACCAAGTCATGACCAAGACCAAGACCAGTGCGAGTACCATACTGCATGGTAGAAACTGTGGAACATACAAACCATAGGCACTCCCAAAATTGATCTCAAAGATCCACATTCTCATAAAAACACCTACAAAGACAAAAGAAGATTCCTCTTTATTCACCTCTGTTATTGCCATATTGTCTGTATGTGTTAGTATAATATGAGAAATGTTTTTATTAAATAGTTAAAGGCATTATGGAGGTGAATTTAATGGAAGTAAATTTTGTTCTCTATGAGCAGACATATAAGAAATCAACTTCACCATGTTTATTCAACACTCTGTTTTTACACAGGTTATTTAGTAATATCCCTGGAGTTGTGTTCTTGACTGGTCACAAAATAAAATTCCAGAATCCTGACAAAGAGACAAGACCAAGACCAAGCATTTTATCACAGTTATTTCAAAGATTAATCATGGACCAGGATACAGATTATTTCATGGACAGATACTGCATTATACTTATTTTTTACATCAGACCTTTCCCTTTGAATGTTTTGTGTAACTTGAGTGAAAAAGACTATAATCACTGCTATTACGAAAACTCTCATTTGCAGGTTTAACACTGTGTGATACCTAAAAGTCAGTAAATCTCTGTACTGTTTGATTTTATAGACAAAAAGAAAACCAGGATGGGTGTCACACACATCGTATCAGTGTTGCTGATTCTAACAGGTGAGCTGAGTCATGTTGAACCAGTTGCTTTGAAATGTTAATAGAAAATGTGAAAAGGTGTGAGGACGACACCAACACAACATCAAGTTATGGTTGAGTTATTCCCGACACATCCTCAAATATTTCTGATGGTGTAGAATCACCTTAATATCATAATTACTTAAAATAAGAGCAAGATAAATTGTGTTTTGATAAAACTTTTGAATTCTTTGGTGCTTTATAGCTACAATGACACCAGCTGCAACACAAATAACTACTGCACCTACCACTGCTGCACCAACCACTGCTGCTCCTACAACAGCTGCACCTACAACTGCCGCACCTACAACTGCAGCACCGACAACTGCTGCACCTACAACTGCTGCACCTACAACTGCTGCTCCTACAACAGCTGCTCCTACAACAGCTGCACCCACAACTGCTGCACCTACAACTGCTGCTCCTACAACAGCTGCACCTACAACTGCCGCACCGACAACTGCAGCGCCTACAACTGCCGCTCCAACAACTGCCGCACCTACAACTGCCGCACCCACAACTGCCGCACCCACGACTGCCGCACCTACGACTGCCGCACCTACAACTGCAGCACCTACGACTGCAGCACTAACAACAGCTGCACCTACAACTGCCGCACCGACAACTGCAGCGCCTACAACTGCCGCTCCAACAACTGCGGCACCCACAACTGCCGCACCCACAACTGCCGCACCCACGACTGCCGCACCTACCACTGCCGCACCTACCACTGCAGCACTAACAACAGCTGCACCTACAACTGCCGCACCGACAACTGCAGCGCCTACCACTGCCGCTCCAACAACTGCGGCGCCTACAACTGCCGCACCCACGACTGCCGCACCTACGACTGCAGCACCTACAACTGCAGCACCTACCACTGCAGCACCAACAACAGCTGCACCAACAACAGCTGCACCTACAACTGCCGCACCTACCACTGCCGCACCTACCACTGCTGCACCTACCACCGCTGCACCAACAAGTGCCGTGCCTACAACTGCCGCACCAACAACAGCTGCACCTACAACTGCTGTACCTACCACCGCTGCACCAACAACTGCCGCACCTACCACTGCAGCACCAACAACTGCAGCACCAACAACAGCTGCACCAACAACGGCTGCACCTACAACTGCAGCACCTACAACTGCTGCACCCACAACTGCTGCTCCAACAACTGCGGCACTGACAACTGCTGCACCCACGACTGCCGCACCAACAACTGCTGCACCTACAACTGCTGCACCTACGACTGCTGCACCTACCACAGCCGCACCTACGACAGCTGCACCCACGACTGCCGCACCTACGACTGCCGCACCAATAACAGCTGCACCTACAACCGCTGCACCTACCACTGCCGCACCTACAACCGCTGCACCTACAACTGCCGCACCTACAACTGCTGCACCCACGACACCTGCACCTACAACTGCCGCACCAATAACAGCTGCACCTACAACCGCTACACCTACCACTGCCGTACCTACAACTGCTGCACCAACAACGGCTGCACCTACAACTGCCGCACCTACGACTGCTGCACCTACAACTGCCACACCTACGACTGCCATACCTACAACTGCTGCACCAACAACGGCTGCACCTACAACTGCTGCACCTACCACTGCAGCAGCTACAACTGCCGCACCTGCAACTGCTGCAACTGCAACTGCAGCACCTACAATGGCTGCACCTACCACTGCAGCACCTACAACTGCTGCTCAAACAACTGCAGCAGCTACAACTGCTGCACCTGCAACTGCTGTAACTGCAACTGCTGCTCAAACAACTGCAGCAGCTACAACTGCCGCACCTGCAACTGCTGTAACTGCAACTGCAGCACCTACAATGGCTGCACCTACCACTGCAGCACCTACAACTGCTGCTCAAACAACTGCAGCAGCTACAACTGCCCCACCTGCAACTGCTGTAACTGCAACTGCAGCGCCTACAATGGCTGCACCTACCACAGCAGCACCTACAACTGCTGCTCAAACAACTGCAGCAGCTACAACTGCCGCACCTGCAACTGCTGCAACTGCAACTGCAGCACCTACAACTGCTGTTCCAACAACCGCTGCGCCTACAACTGTTGCACCGACAACTGCCGCACCTACAACAGCTGCTCAAACAACTGCAGCACCTACAACTGCCGCACCTGCAACTGCCGCACCCACAAATCTCCTAACATCAAGGGTGTCTTTCAGATCTGTTCAAGACACATTTACAACTGACTTGCTGAATCCATCATCTCCAGCTTATATCAGCAGAGCTTCAATGATAGAGACACAGGTTAGTCTCAACCTTTGTAAGAAAAATGCTAGCACACCTACTGACTTATTTTATCGGATAGATCAATCACCAACTCAAAGAACTGATTACATACTATACATTCTAAATAACAAACATTTAAAAAAAAAGTTGCAAATACAACTTATTTTCTGTTTCTGCAGCTTCATCCTGTTTTTCAAGAGGCATTCCCTTCCTCCTTCAGATCTGTGAAAGTGGTGTCATTCAGGTAATTTGTCAAGATTTTTTTGCCTTAAAACAAAAGAATAGTGGCAGAAATGTGATATTTCAGACAATTTTGTTCTTTCCCTTTCTGCAGTGAGGGATCAATCATCACCATCATGGATGTTAGCTTTGTGAACACAACTGCTCCTAATAACACTCAGATTGGAAGAGTTTTGATCAACGCAGCTTCAACGGTCACCGGCTTTGACATTGAAGGCAGCTCCATCACTGTGAATGGCACAGGTAAGCAATACTGAGTGCTAGTTGAACAAAAATTTCCAAAGTTGCACACGTGTTTGTTTTACTAATGTTTTGTTTCCTTTTGTCGTCATTTACAGTGTCAGGTGGAGTAATCCACGGGATCAGTCTTGTCACCGCATCCTGCCTGGTACTGTTGTCATGGCTACTGTCAAACCAGCAATAACATCGGTGCTGATTTACATTTGAATTGCCATCAGATGATGACTGCGTTTACTATTTCTAAAAAGGACTGTCAATGGTAAAAATCCATGATTCATGATTGTCATGAATTGTGTACAGCTTCGAATGAACAGGGCAAGCGTTAGCTTTGGTATTTGTATTCCTTAAGGAACATAAGGCCATCAAAGGTTTCCATCAATGTTTCTGTGGCAGATATGTTTTTTTGTTTTATTTCGATTTTACTGTTTGGGGTTGACAACCCTAAGCCCAACCTCTCATGGTTTCTGGTTTCTGGTGTGTTTTGAGGTTGATTTGTAAGTCCCCTCCCCTGACCTATTGTCCTCCAGATAATGAATTAGAGTCACATACCACATGGGACCAAACAGACTTAGGTTCTGGTATAAGCTGTCCTGGTACATCATGCCAGGCCAACTCCTGCTGCTATGTCGTGAACGCTGCCAACAGTACAACCATGTATCTATTGCAGTATTTCATACCAGCAGCACAAGACAGAGCTGCTGATAAACTTGCTGTCCAAATCATCTTTAACTACATGGTCCATTGAATCATCATTAGAATAATTAGCCAAACAATATAATTTCAAGCCCTGGTATGTCAGAAAATAATGAGCACTGATCTTTTGCAATATTTAACTTGATAGTTACGAATGTTGTCTTGTTTAGTCATGTCTGCCAAAACAAGTAAAGCCAGCCACACTGGAAAGTAAACTGTGGATCACTATTTCTGAATGGTGAATTAAATGAAGGAACACATGCAGGTCATAGTGGGCTTCACATCCCAACCCTGAACTAATGTGTAGAGTTTTATCATCATGGTATACATGATGTCAAAACTGTCTATTATCTTATTTATACAAAGTATTTCTATGTAATCATGCAAAGCTGTATCCTGGGAGATTTCTTGTAGTTTGTACAGTTTCTGTCAGAAACCTTTCAATGATCAGAGTACAGAATCTTTGAGGAATTTAAATCATCTCTCACGAGATGTTTTGCGATTTTAGTGGGGAAATAGAAAATGTATCACAGCATGTTTAACGTCAGCAGCTTTAATTAAAGCAGTAGTGATGTTTACAGACAGTCACACCCTGCCATATGAATCCCCATAATTAAATGTCACAATAGGTGCAGATGACTTTCAGAGGTGTGGCTCAGGTTCACTAACATGGCATCACCAGATCAAATCCCACAGGCTGAGGTTGTTGCAAACACCTTTAAAGGGGCTGTGAAAACCCCAACATCACTATATGTATTCAGATTATTGAGGAATTTGACTTGAAGTCTTTAAGAGCTGTTCAGTTAGTAAGGTTTAAAAATCTTAATTTCACTGAAGTAAAACTTGCTGTGTAGTCTTTGTTCAAACACATCAGATTTATGTTATAGGTTGTGGTAATCATTAATGCACTGTCAGAACAGTGTATTCTATAATTAGCCATTCACTAATTTCAATGTGTATTCAGAGAACTAACCTACTACAGTTTTTTTTAAGAAATACTGCCTTTCTAATGATCAAAAAACAAACATGACAAATAAAAAAATATTGTATGCATTAACATTTATATCATAATCTGTGATACTCTTGTTGTTTTAATTAGGTGATAAATCACTGCTTATTGAAGATAAGGTGTGTGAATGAAAATTGTTTTCACTGATGCATTAAAGATAAATACAAACTATCAATCTCTGCCTCATCATTCCCTAAAATCTTACAGCATCATAAGGTAGCTATTAAATGCAGTTAGTAAATTAATTTTGATAATAAGGAAATTATTTAAGTAAAAATAATGTGTAATTGTTGTTTATTACTGTTTTCTATGATAAGTAAATATCACTACGTTGCGGCTGTTGGTCAAACAAAACAAGCACTTTGAAGACGTCACTTTTGGCTCCGGGATCTTGTTGTGGACATTTTGTACTGTTCTCTGACATTATAAAGATGAAAAAAGAATTGATTAATCAACAAAAGAAAAGCCAGATTAATCAATAATAATTAATGATTGAGTGATGCCGCTCTATTGAAGACTATGCTGAATGTGCAGTATTACTGCCTCTGTGAACATTTTATCTCTGTGCCACTGTTAGACCTTACCTGAAACCCAAGGCCTCCACCTGCTTTTCCTCCAGTCTGCTGTCCTGATAAACTATTGGATGATGCTTCCTGCAGGTAATACAACAAAAAGTTAGTGTACTATATGACAGAGACACAATAACCCTCCCTAATGAACACTTTAATTATACTTAAATAGCTGTTAGTGTAGAAAAAACAATCTCAAAAACAATTTTTCAAGTTGCAGCCAGCCATTTCACATTAGCTCACCTGAGAGCCTACAGCTCCACCTGCTGGTGTCAATCGCTGCTACTCACAGAAAATTGTTTTTTTGTTACAATTTGGTTCCTCTTACAAACAAATGTCTCTTTGCGGCATGTCTCTTTTCTGTTTGTTTTTTTACCGGCAACTTTGTGTACAAGTAAGTAAATATGATGACTGTTAAAATGACATGTTTGAGCAATCAACACAAGCAAGCAAAAAATAACACCTGAAATATAAATGTAAAATCAAATGAGATATTATGATAACTCAGTGATGCTTAATTGTTAAACATTAAATCAAATTAATTAAACATTAAACAACATGAAATTAATTTAATCATTAAATTGATCTCATTCATTCATCTCACAGGATCTAACAGTAACATTAGAGCTTCAGCTGATGAAAATGTGTAGTAGCCACATCCTGATGGTTGCCAGATCAGCGTGTCAGGTATCCCCCCCATCTCGCCTTTTTCACTCTTTGTAAAGATAGCCCACGTTTGCAGAAAACAACCTGGCAACTCGGCAAGTGGATAATGATGAATAGAAAAGATGGTTTAAAATACTGGTAGGGGACATTTAAGGTGCACAATTGACTAAGGGACCTCATTCTTCCCAAATCTACACCACCGAATTGCCATGATGTCACTTTAACAACAACAATCACTTCAGGGTATAAACTGGTAACTAATTACAACTGTGGAGTTATGTAGCGAAGGTAAACTTGTTGATTTCAGCTAAACACAGTGGTGTGACATGTTTGACATTTCTGCTGTGCTTATTTTATGTATGTATGTATGTATGTATGTAGAAACCAAATCTACTGGCACGGGAGGTAAACAATGTACTGCTGCGGACGGGGCTGCAGCGATAGTGGCTTTAAAATGAACAATCGGAATTGGCCGAAATGCGTTTACTTAATTTACACAATGACTGAACATTATAGACATTGAAAAGTATTGTATTTCATGTCTCATGGGCAGGGCCGGTGTAGAGGCGATATAGGCAAATGCTAAGGGCGCCGTCCGTCCAGGGGGCGCCACAGATGGGAATAAAGTGTGTAACTATTCTTAAAACTAGTTGGTACTATTATTTCTTAATATGAATAAAATAAGCCCACATTAATTCAACTGCTCAGCAAAACCTATTAGATTAAAAAAAAAAGATAATAATAACATTACTTTTTTAAGTCCTAACGTGTGTTAACAGTGTTAAACTTTACATCACTGTCAAAGTGCACAACATTAATGTTAATAATCCATAATGTAGCATTCCCATATGCTATATTATACTGCAGTTTACTGCTTCTTTGCATTCTGCTAATCAGCATTTCTCTATAATGACAATACAATTGAATCTAATCTAATTTGCAGAAAAAAATGCATTATACATGTACAGTATAACATCATGAATCTCTTAGGTTTTTTTATTTTTATCATATTTCATTTCATTCTTGGAATCATTTTATTATTCGACTGTAACACCCAATAATATCTAAATCCCACCCCTGCACAACCCAGCAGTGATGCAGCAGCATGTAGTTTGTAAGTCATTCTAGTTATTGCAGTATTAAAAAAAAGCACCACTAGAGGTCTCTGTAGAATCTCTTTTTTCTGTAATATAGTTATTGTGTGCAATTATACTCAGTGCAAACTGTGCAGTTACTTAAATCCTTGTAATTTGTTGTCAGTTCTAATTTCTTTAATATCTTATTTTGTGCATTTCCTTATTTTTTTGTATATATAGTTTATTTTGTCACTTGTTTAGTTTTTATTTTGTGGGTGGTTACATCTTAGTTTGTGTAGGCTATTTATTGTATTTCATATATTCATTTCATATTTTTTGTATTTATTTATTTATAATTTATTATATTGTTAACTGTTTTGATTGGGCAATTTATTTTCTTAAAATAAAATAAAATGTCAAAGACAAAGCCATTAAGTTTCTTGTGAGTACATGTAAATTGGCAGTAGAATTTACTGTGATGCAGGGGGGGCACCACCTAAAATCTTGCCTAGGGAGCCAAATTGGTTGGGGCCGGGCCTGCCGGTGGGCCATCACCATCATCAGAGTATGCATGCATAATGTGATGTTTGTTTTCTGATTCACCATCAAGTTAAAAATCGGAACAAGAAAAGGACTATAAACCACTTTCTTCATTTATTCGAAAGGGTTTTCGCATCTGCTAATTCTCTCACCAACCTTTATTATGGATACAATTAAAGTCAGAGAGAGCCTGTCTGTCAGCAAGAAACATTTATACATAACGTTTTGATCGTCATTTCCATTCAGTCACGCCGAGGCTGATCATGAGCGTCGGGTGGATGAGTTACAGATTGTCAATTTTACATGAAACACCCGGCCTAATAAATAATTTCCAGTGTTCAAAAGAAACCATCATCACATTCTGGGTATAATAATGGATTCACAATCACAATACCAATAAATACGGATACAAATAATTTATCAATACTATAATGGCATTCTGTAGCCTAACTCTCAACAGGACACAAAAATATAGAATCCTGCATATATTATATTATATTGGCCTATCATATTATATTATATTATATTATATTATATTATATTATATTATATTAGGCTATATTATATTATGTGTGTGCAGACACAAACTCCATTAAATGTTTCTATATAAAGCCCGTGAAGCCTATAGCCGCTTTAATCAGAAACGGACGTCGCTTAACGTGACGCTTCAGAGGAAAAGACATCCCATTTCTCTAAAGGCATTTGCCCTTGTTTCTTCTCTCCTCGCGTCTCTCTCCTATCCAGGAAGAGACATAAGTGAGGGAAATATGGTTGCGAGATCGGGGCCGAATCCAAAGTTTCGGACTTCACCGCACTTGTGCAGACTCACGGACTTTGCGGGCGCGCTCCCGGGATGTGTGGGAGTGCTGAGGGCTGTCCAAATATACAATTCACCCTGTCTACAAAGGGCCTGAAACGGACTTTCTGTAGAGTTCCGGAGAGTCCGCTTGGCGTGCAGACTTCAGCAGACTTCACTGATTTAATTGCACACAATTCATTGCAATACAGACGCGAATTTGTTTTGTGTGTGACTTTTTTTTTTTCAATAGCCGACTAAAAACACAAAACTTATGTTTATGTAAAACAGTTAATGTAGCCTTTCAGATTGTTATATAGTTTGGAAAAGTGGCCGAAAAACAGCAAAAGAAGATAATCTGTCACTATAATAGCCTATGACAGCAATTACAACGATTGTAATTGTCGCTGGAACGTTTCCATAGGAAGAGTAAAACAGTTCATCCGCGGCTTGTGGTCTCTGCCCTATCAGCCCATATTGGGATAAATTATTAAATATTAATAATATTAAATAGGGCTATGTCTGCACATGTGGGTGGAGTCAGATGAGAGTTATCATAGATATAGCCTAGCCATCATCACAGAGAAGTTATGGTCATACAAATGGACGGGGGATCTGAACGGGTTAATTGCTCCACCACAATCACAATTTACTTAAGCAGTAGCCTATCACAGCTGCTGATATTCAGTAGGCCTACAACAACACTACCTCGACTGTGGTATTGTTTTATAGGCTATAAAAGTGTTAGAAGTGCCGTTTATTAAGAGTAAAAAGCGGCGACATAGATTTGTGTTGTGAATTAGCCTATTAGGCTCTGCCGGCACAAATAGTCCTGCGACTGGATTTGACTGTCGCCAAACAACCCACAAAATACTCCTGCACACTAGCTTGCTACTTTATGTAAGCTAGGTCTATACATTACCACAGACTGGCTACTATCTATGATGTAGGCTACCTCTGTGTGTTTCCATTTGCGGCCAGTGAAATAAGATTGTGTTGACAGTCGCTTTGGTGACATAGGCTACGTGTGATGCCGCCCAGTTAGCTTAGTCAGTAGCCTACGTTACGTCGTCTTCTGATGTCATAGAAACATACCTGGAGATTAACAGTGAAATACTCAGGCTTCTCGCCGTCCCTTCCTCCTTTTCTCAGGAACATTAATTATTTGACTCTGTTTTTTGTGGAAATACGTCCCTTGTTGCAAACTTTGTTATGACGCTTAATGTCAGCTAATTAACGGTTCGGAACACCTGTTAAGCGGAGTGATACCACCTGCATAGTTAAAAGTCCCAGCGCTGGATATCAGCACGCATGGAATGCCTCCTGTCCAATCAGATTCCTTGGTCGAAACTCACTGCTGTGTAATGCTTTTGAGAATGTAGAAAGAGGAAGTAGGCTATATTTAATAAGCCTATTAATATATTTAATATATTATATTTAATATTTCAGGAAAAATAAATGAATTGTTGGGGGATATTCACAAATAAATATAAATCAGCCATATGGGGAGATGTTTTTGGACATCCCTTCATTATAAATTGTACTGCTGGCAGAAAATATGGTTAAATATTGTGTTAATAATAAACTAGAAGTCTGTTTTTTTTTTTTCTTTTTTTGTAAAATGTGTCGGAGAGGTATGAATATTGAATAATCCTGTGACTTGTATGGATTGGAAAAAGACATTTGTCATCTGGTCCACGATTTAAGGATCCAAGGAGAAAATAATCTACGTAATAAGGACATCGTTTTAGAAATACCAGGATGGACGACTTTTTTTGTTTGCTTTTTGATTTGTTATGTTTTGGTTTTGTTGGGTTTTCTGTTTGTTTGTTTGTTTGTTTGTTTTTTGTTTGACACAGACTGATTCTTCCTACATATCCCTCCGTGTAATGTCCCCTGAAAAACATTACAGTCTACCCCAACAATAAACCATGGGTTACTAAGGAACTAAAAGATGTCATAAATAAGAAAAAAAAAATCTTTCACCATTACCTTTTATCATGTAGCCTATAATGAATGCAGGAACACACAAGGGCAGCTACTTGGTCAAATTCTAGGTTGATGCCACATTGCTGTCCCTCCTCCGTGGATCAGCATCAAACCATGGAAGTGTTTTTTTAGATTGTATTTCTTGGTGTGATCATAATTTCTTGGACTTCAATGTATCTAAAAACTAAGGAGTCGATTATTGATTTTCGACGTAACAAAGACATAGCCAAAGAAATCATTATTCACAATGAAACTGTGGAAAGGGTCTCCTCTTCCAAATACTTGGGTGCCTTTTTTGATGAACATCTTAAATTTGATGTAAACACTGCAGATATTGTGACGCGAGGGCAACAGAGAATTCACTTTCTTCATAAACTGAATTCCTTCTCCGTCAGTCCGTCTGCCCTCTTTTATTGAGAGCCTCCTGTGTTTTTTTTGTTTGTTTTTTTTATTTATCTGCTGGTTTCACAGCTTCACACTGAGAGACAAAAACAGTCATGCATTGTTGAAATCTGCTCTAAGGTTATAGGAGTGGCAAAACAGGAGTTGACCAGATTTTGCAATCGATGAATCCTCCAGAAAGCCACAACTACTTCAGCTTCTTCCGGACGTGTCCTTGCAGGCGAATTGTCTCTGTTGCTATCAGAGCGTCGTTACATTTTACCTGCTTGTAAAAGTAACCACAATTCAAAGTCTTGCATTGCCTCTGCAACTCGCCTTTTAAATTTTTATTGTTCTTTTTTCTCTTTTATTGATGATCAGTCTATTAACGTTTCATTATTTATCTAGCCTATATAGATTCCTTTATTCCACTGAACTCCTTGGCACATTTTATATTTATTCTATTGTTTTGTTTTTACTCATCCGTTTATGTGTCTACATGTTACTGTATATTATGTTATAGTATGAGTGAAAGGCTGGCACTGACGCAATACTTGTAATTACATTTGTTAAAACTACATTTTTTTGTGTGTGGCTTGTGACATAATGTGGCAGGGACCATGATAACCTTTTCAAAAAAAAAAAAGTCCATAACTACAATTCATAGAAAAGGCACACATGTGGCCCATGGGTCGGTGTTTGTGAGAACAAACCGAGTCATCTCAATTTGCGTCAACGCCCTGACTTGTTTCCAACCGGGCGCCGTCTAAATTTAGATTAAAGGCCTCAAGTTGACTCTTGTTCACCACCCTTAAATGACATTCTAGTAATGTAACTTACGTAAGGATGTGCCAACCAGCCACACTGGACACTTCTCTCACAGACCTCCACGTATTTCTGTGTCCCAAGCATTTCCATTATTCAAAATAAAATGAGCCCATTCTGTATGTCAGATCAGATGCTACATGCTACCGAAAATATTCCACTCGACCATGTGACTGAGGGCAAGTAATAATTGAAGGAAATAAAGATGTGTGATAGGTAACTGTTCTACAGCCCTGGATAGTCAAGGGTTTTCTTTAAAATTGTGAAGAAGACCTTGTATTTCTTCAAGTGTAATGTATGCTCCATTTTAAAGGTGCTGTACATGTTAAGAAGAAATCAACTTCACAATCCTCACAATTGTGACTGCTTTGTTTTTTATTACCAACATTTAATTGTACTTTTACTTTCAATACTTAATTACACTCAATGTAGTCTAATAAAAATACTTTTTGTACTTAAGTACAGTAACTATCAGATACTTTAAGACTTTTACTCGAGTAATCTTCTAAAAGGTGACTTCAACTTCAACCAAAGTCATTTTCCGGTATGATATCTGTAGTTTTACTCGAGTAGGCTATGGCTTTCAGGTACTTCATCCACCATTGCTGTGGAGGCTGTGTGAACAAACTTTCACAGCCAACTCATTGGTTAAATATCTGTACTTCATGCTGCATAATTTCAACATCAGACATAACACCTGGGTTTGATGATCTGGCAAAGAGAGGCGACTGTCTCAGTGGTTGCCATCAAGATAAATATCATGGGTGGGCAAGGCATTTCCTGATGCATCATTCCTTTAATTCATTTTCATAAGTTAGTTACATGAGTAATCAGAACACAAGATGAATTAAGTATTCATGCAGGCAGCATAGCCTAACCTTGTCTTCATTTAGTGATGCACGTCTGTACTCTCATGTGATCATTGTAAAGCAGTCTGCCCTAAGTCCATGTTAATAACATAATGCAATGTGTTTCATCAGTGACCTATGCAGTTGAACAGTCAACCACATACAGCTGTTTAAAAAACAAACAAAAAAACAAAGATGGTCAACATTTTCTAACACAAAGGTGTTGTTTTTAAATGAAGACCCCATCTGGGCTGTCCAATGTGTCAGCCAAATCCATAAAGTATTACATAATTCAGCACCATGTGTTTCATAGGTCAGTTCAATTGTCCAATGTGCGGCGCTGGGAGTAGAAAAACACTGAACTCTGCTGTGAATTGTTAAAATTTTGTTGAGGAAGCTTGAGCAGCGCTTGCTGATAATGTTTAGGCGTCACTACTAGTGAAGTTATACTACTATCTTAAGTGAAAATGTCCTGGTAATGAGCTCTGATATTTTCAGGAAACATAAAAGCTGAAGTCACCGGCGTTGTTTTTTTTGTCCACTTTATTTTGAAACTTTTTGAAACTAGAAAAATTGAAAACTAAAACCCCCAAAAAATCAAATGGTCCACCAAAATGAATTATAGTTCTATGCAGCAAATAAGATGGTTGTGCTATACATTTCAAATTCCTTTAAGAAAAAAGGTTTAGCTCCAGAAAATCTGGATCTTGTGTGTCAGGGCTTTTTACTTAACGCTACGGAATACACATTTTTCCTCCATATTAAACGTGCTGCTGTTTTTGGTAGTATACCTGCTTTACCACTGCAAGGGAACATGTTGAGTTAAAGACAACATGCAAACTTACAGTGCACTGTAATAAATAATTCTTTGGTCAAGTAGATTTTAATTAATGTATTAGGTAAAAAGTATTCAATATAATTGTATTTTTGATTTTGTGGCAATTATTTAATTAAAATTGAAATAAAAATGTTTGGAATAAAATCCACTCATTATAGTTAAACACAACATAAGCATTCTGTTTATTTAATTCCAAATATAGAGAATATTGAGTGAATTCAAGTTAATGTAATCAGGCAGTTTTCAATCGAAAAGCATTTCCTGTCAAAGTGCGCCTTTTTTTAAAAAAAGAAAAATGCAGCAGGCTATCTTCTAGACAAGACATTTGAATCAAGGTGAATGCCCATCTACTTCCACATTGCTCATCTTGCAGAAAGTTTTGGCTGACTAAGGTAAGGAAACTTGTTGTTTTCACTGGGCTAGTAAGGACAATGCATGTATGGTGATATTACAATATAAAATGAGCTATCACAGAGAAAGAGACTCAACAGCAACATAAGGTTAACACAAGGCTATATGTTAATGTAGTAGTGTGAGGTTGTTGCGCTATTTTATGAACACGGCATTATACATTTTGGAAGAATTCATATGGATCGAAGCCAGATCGAAGCACGAACTTTATTTTGAAGGATGCAGGTTAGCATTTCCGGTATCATGTTAGATGTCCCTTACGTGTTGTCAATATATCCTCAGTATGTTCTTATGAAATTGCATAAATAGGTACATTGGATTTAATGTTAGGGTTAGACACATGTCCATAACAGGAAATATTGGGGGATTAACGCTGGAAGTATAACGAGCATTTTACGATTAACGGAACTGCACTTTCTGCACTTCCGCTAGCTTTACTTTCTTTGTGTTAACCACCAAAGTACTTCCTGTTCAGCGTCGTCTTCCCGGGCACGCAACTTGCAAACGAGAAGGTAACTTACTTAAAACACACGTGAAGTCTGTATATTAATTGTTATTATTACGTTTTAGAGCTGCAATTCCATTCCTTGTCATGCATAAATCTGTTCATTTAGTGTTAGTCTCCCGCCAGCAGCGAGACTAGTTAGCTTGTTAGCAAGGGGGGAGGAGGGTTAACATGGCGGCCACAACAAACCTTCACATGTTACAGCTAAACGTTACACTAAAGATGTTTCTGAGTCCATTCTCACTGAGGGCGAATATCCGCGCGGATTATTCTCGCGGAAAAATATTAAAGTTGATTTCATGGGTTCTTATGGAAGTTTGCACACCAGGGCGGTACTTTCGTGAGGTGAAAAAAGTTTCCGCCCAGACTTTGACCCCCCGCGGAATTCGCCGGAGGAACTACACAGCTGGGCCAATGAAATTGTTTGTTTTTAGTCGCGCAGACCGGGAGAGTCTGAAATCCAGTCAGGCAAGACAGTATGGGAGAAAGGTTGATAAGTTCACAGCACCCCGTCCTTTTTGATAAAAGACGGGATGATTTTATGAACAATGAATTAAAGGACGTCTGGCAGTCCATTGTCCAGCTTGGTGGCTGCGTTGAGAGTGGTAAGTGCTAAAGAAAGTTGATGTTGACACTTGCTAAACGTTAGCTTGCTAGCTCGCTGCTGCTGCTACTCTCGTCCATGTTCATCCGCACCCGTTCACGCAGCGCAGACTTGGAACACAACAACGTGAAATGACGCACCGCGTCCGTACCGCGCCTGTGTGTATGGTTTGAGCACGGAAGGGCACTGCGCGAATATTCCGCAAATCCGTCCCGCATTTCCGTATCGCGGCAGTGAGAATGAACCTTAAGCAGTTGGTTTTAAAGAGGACATGAAACACTGGTCAATATGAGTGTGGTTCGTTTGCATTTCACCTTGGGTAAGATATGGCTTTGAAATATAACATGAATTTCACCTAGGTTTGCTGGAAAACTAAAAAGTATTCCCCCCTTTCGCCACTAGGAGGCTGCCATCTTTTATCCAAGCAGCTGGTGACGTCAGCGGGTGTGTTGGGGTCTCCCGTCTGCTTGAGTTATCATTGGTAATGGTCAGTGGTGAGTGCAAAGAACAAGGAAAATAGGGCCATAAACCAGTTTGATCTTTAGTCTATTCAGTGTACTGAGAGTTTCAGCAGTTCTGAGATTCAGTAACCCGCGGCTCATCTGCACTAGAGTGAAGGAACTCAGACAGCTGAAACTATATTAAATTGATTGAAAACTTCCTGATTAATTACATAGGCCTATCTTAAACTTTAACAAAGACAGTGTGGAAGCATCGATAACCATGAAAAACATGTAAACTCTTATGATTTTTAAACCGAGTCTGGCTGGACCGTGCTCAGCACTGCATCCAATGCCGAGAACAGATCCACTGCTTTCCTGACGCAAATTTAGCCAGAAAAAACGTTCTCTCTCTCTCTCTCTCTCTCTCTCTCTCTCTCTCATTAAAAAGTCAATTCACCAAACCTAAACATATTATCATGAAACTTTCCTCCAATGTATGTAATATGACTCGGGATATGTGTTTGTTGGCTTTAGATGTTGCTGAGCGTCGTCTGGTCAGACTCGGTTTAAAAATCATAAGAGTTCACGTTTTTCATGGTTATCAATGCTTCCACACTTTCTTAGTTCAAGTTTAAGATATGTTATTAATCAGGAAGGGCTTCCGCTCAATTCGGCGTACTAATTATATAAGTTTTCAATCAATCTAATATAGTTTCAACGGTCTGAGTTCTTTCACTCTAGTGCAGATGAGCCATAGGTGAAACTCGTTGTAAAAGTTAAATTAAGCTATTTTACTGAATCTCAGAACAGCTGAAACTCTAGGCCCGTTTCCACCGCATGAACTCCAGGGTAATTTTACGGGGCCGGGGCCGTTGGTGCGTGTCTCCACCGCAGGAACCACCCCCGAAGGACAGAGTTCCGGAACTTTTACGGGGGCTAAACAAGTCCCTGCCTCGGGATAGGTACTCAGAACGGCCCCGAAAGACTCCTGGCTGGGGCTTGGGGATTACTTGGTGCTGATTGGATATACTCAAGGAGGGATGTGACGTCAACAGAAAGCAACAAAATAGCCGGCATTTTTAAAACTCGAGGGTTAGCTCGTTCATATAGCTTTTGCCGCCATGTAAAAAAACCTCACTAAATGGCCCGTGAATATCTTAGTTACAACATGATTGAGCTAGCAAAGCAGTTTTGTGTTGATATGTGTGGTATTTATTCAGTTTTGGGAAATCACGATGTCTAGAAAGCATCAGCTGACAGGGATAGCTAAAAGCAGCAACAAGCTAACATCAGGATGTTATCTGTTAAAAGCCTCCGGTTGTCGGATACGACATGAAACTACTCCAGTTAGCTCAAGCATGTTGTAACTAAGACATCCACTGGAAACCTTCCTCGTACTCCGCTCTCTCAGTGGAGACACGGCGGTTGAGAGGGCCGAACGAGAGGACGTTCCTGTAGTAGTTCCTGCCCCCCAAATAGTACCAGGAACTTCTTCAGTGGAAACGGGCTTCTCAGTACACTGAAAAGACTAATGATCAAACTGGTGTATGGTTTTACTTTAGTTGTTTTTGGCCTTTTTTCCTTGTTCTTTGCACTCATCGCAAACTGCTGATTTATCATTTCCAATGATAAATCATGCAGACGGAGACTCCAACAAATCCGCTGACATCACCAGTTGCTTGGATAAAAGATGGCAGCGCTCTGGCAAAGGGCAAAATACTTTTTAGTTTTCCAGCAAACCTAGGTGAAATTCATGTTATATTTCAGAGCCATATCTTACATCTTACCCAAGGTGAAATGCAAACGAACCACACTCATATTGACCAGTGTTTCATGTCCTCTTTAATGTTGGGACTGATAAGTGTATATGCTGGTGCAAGACCATGAATAGTGAATAAGGACTCTAAATAAACTTAATATTGAAATATTGTTTTAATTTGTCATCCATCCGGACATCGACATGGCTGACACAGAGGCCCTTTATTAAAAATGTATTGTCCAGTGATGTGATATGCTTGTAACATATTTTTGACAGTTTTAGACTAAGACACTTACAATTTCATGTTGCAGGACACTGAGAACTTGGAACTTGAACAGCTCATCATGTCAATTACTGTGACCAGAGCTTCTACAAGCAACAAGGACATTGGAATTGTCATAGAGGGCGTGGAAGTCATCACAGGACTTGGAGATATTGCCAGGGCTTGTTCTGTCCTCCTTGGCTTGAACTACGCGCTGAATCTGGATTACCCCAGTCAGCTGAAGTATACCTTTGAGGTTTTCCAAAAACTTTTCATGGAACTGGATGACTCAAAGCTGTCAAACAAAGTCCAGTCCTCAAGAGCAAACTTCTGGCTTGAACTGGTTGCAGTGTACACTTTTGTGCTACACAATGCTTCTGCAGAGTTTGAAAATTGCACTTTTCAAAGTGCTATGTTTGCATGTTAGCACTGATTTGGATTTTATCCCAAGAATTAATTTGATATTTTATGTTCATGGACATATCACCATTGTGCAATATGAACTTTATTTTTGTTTTTATAAAATAGTTTAAAGTCAGCACTGTCATTTTCAAAGTTATGATTTGAAATGAGACTAGTTGCAATGCACACTGTTTTGCTACACAATGTGTAGAAAGCCTAAGAGTGAATGGTTAATAAAAGTTATTTGGTAACATTCAATATCACAGTATTTTGTATTCTGTACTTTCTGGGACATAAACTAGTTACTGTATTCCTAAGAAAAAAAGAATATTTAGATTTAATTCATTGTATAGATTACATTTAAATCAATTCATGTAAATGATTATTACTCAATTATTTATCATTGATATGTATAATTAAATTAATTTTTATTAGTACTATTTACACATTTAGAATTTTTATCTTTTTCATATCAACTCAATATTTTTGTTTAGGTTTTAATTAATTCCTTTTTGTTTTCTATTCAAATCTACTCATATTAAATGGATAATTATTAAGGGTCTCATTTAATTAATATTTACTCAATACCAAGCATAGTGAAATTTAATTAATAATATTGCTTGTAATCTGTTGCCTCATTTTAATTGAGTAGATTTGGTGTATTTTTTCTTACAGTGCATGTTTGACTCTGCTCTTAAATCTCTCCGTAACAAAGCAATTCCACCACAGTATTGATAGTATCTATAAATGTCAGAGATTTATCTATCATTGTGATTGATCTTACCTCAGAAGTTAGAGGATAAAAAAAACACAGCAGTATAACACAAAGCATGTTTCACTGGACCACAGATTTATCCAAAAACCCTTTGGGGCACATCGTACTATCAGATTGAACTCCACTCCCAACACAGTATAGGCTACCTAATATGCATCAGGTTTATCTAGTTAGGAGTTCAGTCTATGTGAATATAATAAGTACTGTAAGGTCTTATTCAAAATTCACTTAATTACTGCCATTGTTATTTCTTTGAGTCATATAATTATTACCTTCTGTCTGAATTATGAAAACCTACAATGCTTTGACTTACAGTGACCTTTGGAGGAGCCACACCACATAATATAAAAGCTTTGAACTGCATCATTGTCTCATAAGGGATTTTTGTTTGTTTGTTTTCCCAAATAGAATTGTTACTGTGCAATTTTAGGAATACCAGACAAAACTAGTCTGCCATGAATTAATACCCAAGTCACAAGATCAACAACACTGTTTGATTGACAGGTGATCTGTAAGAGGTGTAACACAAACACAACACAGGGATAGACTCTGAACTGTAGCCAAAGACGTCACTGAAACTAAAGGTATGCATCCTGATAATACACTTTTAAACAGAAGAGCAGGACAGACGTTGACTGCATACGCATTATGCAACATATAAGGTGAGCTCACCTTGAAAAAAGAGGTGAAACCTAACAGAAATATATTATTAAAGTAGTTTAAGACATTTGATAATGAGCTCTCTATAAACCAAACAAACCTGATCTGTAAGTTTAACCTAACATTATTATTATTCAGATTTAACCACTGTCAGTGTGTTGAAAGGATATTCAAATTAATATGCATGACATACAAAACACTGACTTTGTATGAAATCTGTGAGGGAGACAATACATCACTAAACCCACTTGTGGAACACATGTTAAAGAAACAGCAGTATTCATAAAAAAAACAGTCTTCTATTTAATTTACATGAATATTTTGACTTGATGCCATAATACATTAATTTACTCATTAATATTCTATAACAGCTTATCCTGCTGGGGGACATGGNCAGTCCGGCGCGGGGGGGGAGGGGGGGGGGGGGGGGGGGGGGGCTGGAGCCTATCCTAGGTGAGAGGTGGGGTACACACTGGACAGGATGCTAGACTATCACAGGGCTGACACATAGAACTCACATTCACACCTACAGCCAATTTAGAGTCTCGAACTAACCTGCATCTCTTTGAACTGCGGGAGGAAGCTGGAGTACCCAGGGAAAGCCCACACTGGGCACAGGGACAACATGCAAACTCCACCCTGGGTTCGAACCAGGAACCCTCAATACTAAGCATTGCACCACCCTGCCACACTGTGCCTTGGTGAGCTGCCAGGAGATGTCACAAACATGATTAAAAGTGGGATTGTTGCAGCAGTGGATGTTTTGATGAGGAGGCAGTTCAGTCCTTTTCTATGGAGTTTAGTCAGCACCATCAGACCTGAAGCAAACACTTTTGCTTCTGCTAGCTACAGGGATGATCAAGGAAGCTTGTTATCTCTTAGTGGTCAGTCTGAGCAATATCAGCTATGGCCTCAACAAACTTTATCATTTTAAACTGGAGAGTCCATCCATCCATTTTTACAGCTTATCTGAGTCCAGATCACATTAGATTAATCAATTATATCACTAAAAAGTATTCCTACTACTGGAAAGTCCTGAAAAAATCTTCACAGCTGGTTTTTCATCATATTTTCATAATTTGGCCAGTATAACTATGAAACGGTTTTTAAAGTGAAGTCTATGTGGCATTTAAAAGGTCTTTATAAAGTCTTTCATTTTACAGGTGAACCCTGTAAAAATTTGGTTCAAGCAGCTGCAGTTTATTTGTCATTATTACTAAGATATGCTGCAATTATTTATTTAAAATAATTTGATTTTCCATCAACTTTAAAGGTTTGGAAAGAAAATACAATACAAGAAAATACATATTCACCATTGCTAAAACACAGGTAGGGACACATACTGACGTCGTGATCCGATACTCTAGAAGAATATGAGGATAATATTGTTTTGTACTGAAACTGTATTGTGTCACCTATTTAAATAATTCCTCAGGAAAAAAGAAAACTATCACAGACAATATTCATTCACTATGTTCAGATATACAATTTCATTTTTTTTTTCTTTGGGTGTTTGCCTTGCTTTGTTTTGTTATTTTTGTGCCGTTTGCCTCGCCTCATTCCCACGTCAATAGAAATCTAAATTTATTTCTTTGTTATAACCTCTCATCGCACCGGTGAAACTTCATTCAACATTCACTTCGGAGGAATGTACCAGCAACCTGTTTCACAGAATGAAAAAAGGGAGTATGCCACTTTACTGAGCCAAGAAACTGACATATTGACATCTGACAGTTTGTGTCCTATGATTTGGTGTTGTATATTGCTAAGGTATCAGAACATTCTCAAGAAGTTATTACCTATGAGTCACGTTATTAGCTTTGTATTCTGTTGCAATATAAAGGCCATAATAGATGTGGACTGTCACTTAAGGTGAAAGGTTTGGAACATCACAGACATGAACAGGACTGAATTAAGACACTGGAATAGTGTTTAAAATTGAAAGCAGATATAAGGGGGGAATTTGTACCTTCATCTCACATCTTTACATTTGGGTAAGTGCATTTTTCATTATATATATGAAGACCTTTGTACGTTTATGCACTGTGTGTGTATAGAAGAGAGTTTGTGTATGCATGTGTCTGTTTAATGTTACAAATGTATTTTATTGACAGTCTCTGTCTTACCTTTAGAAAATGCTCATGTATTCTTGTTCATTATAATTTATGTGTCATTATCACATATTTAAAGTGACAATAAGTGACTGCCTCATTAACTTATTATAGAAAATTTTTAGTTTACCCCAAATATAGGTGCTATTTAATTTTGTTTTTCATCTCCATTTATTCGGCATTTCTAACCTTTCTCTCACTTGTCAACAGTTTATGTATTCTGTCAGAAAGCCACATGAATGAAAATATACAGTGTACGACAACCAGTACTGTAGTCCAGACCACCTAAACCGAGACCAAGTCATGACCAAGACCAAGACCAGTGCGAGTACCACACTGCATGGTAGAAACTGTGGAACATACAAACCAAAGGCACTCCCAAAATTGATCTCAAACATCCACATTCTCATAAAAACACCTACAAAGACAAAAGAAGATTCCTCTTCATTCACCTCTGTAATTGCCATATTGTCTGTATGTGTTAGTATAACATGAGAAATGTTTTTATTAAATAATTAAAGGCATGGTGGAGGTGAATTTTTTGTTATTTAGTAATATCAACGTGGTTGTGATGTTGAACGGTCTCCAAATAAAAATCCAGAATCCTGACACTGAGACAAGACCAAGTAAAAATGCACTCGAGTAACAGAGACCAAGAAGTTCAAAAAGTGGTCTTTACACCAGTATCGAAAACTAAACCAATCTCGAGTATGACAACATTGACTGTTAACTCTTCAAAGAATAAAATCATGGATCACGAAGCAGATTATTTCATGGACAGATACTACATTATACTTATTTTTTTAAATCAAACCTTTCCCTTTGAATGTTTTGTGTAAGTTGACTAAAAAAGACTAAAATCACTGCTATTATGAAAACTTTTATTTTACTGTTTGATGTTATAGACAAAAAGAAAACCAGGATGGGTGTCACACACATCGTATCAGTGTTGCTGATTCTAACAGGTGAGCTGAGTCATGTTGAACCAGTTGCTTTGGAATGTTAATATAAAATGTGAAAAGGTGAAAAGGTGAAAACGTGTAAGATCGACACCAACACAACATCAAGTTATGGTTGAGCTCTTCCCGACACATCATCAAAGATTTCTTAGATAAATGAACATCAGAGTGTAGAATCACCTTTATATCGTTATTACTTCATATCAGAGCAAGATAAATTGTGTTTTACTAAATCTGTTGAATTCTTTGCTGCTTTATACCTACAATGACACCAGCTGCAACAGAAACAAATACAACTGGTGCACCCACAACGGCCGCACCTACCACAGCTGCACGGACACCTGCAGCGCCTACAACTGCCGCTCCAACAACTGCAGCACCTATGACTGCTGCTCCAACAACTACTGCACCAACAACTGCTGCACCTACAACTGCCGCTCCAACAACTGCTGCACCGACAACTGCTGCACCTACTATTGCAGCTCCTACAACTGCTGCTCCAACAACTGCTGCACTTACAAAAGCAGGGCCTACTACTGCAGCTCCTACAATTGCCGCACCTACAACTGTTGCACCTACAATTGCCGCACCAACAACTGCTGTACCTACAACTGCCGCTCCAGCAACTGCTGCACCTACAACTGCTGCACTGACAACTGCAGCACCTACTACTGCAACTCCTACAACTGCCGCTCCAACCACAGCCGCACCTACAACTGTTGCACATACAACAGCTGCTCCCACAACTGCTGCACCAACGACTGCTGCACTTACAACTGCCGCTCCAACAACTGCTGCACCGACAACTGTTGCACCTACAACAGCTGCACCTACAACTGCAACACCTACAACTGCCACTCAAACAACTGTTGCTCCAACAACTGCCGCACCTACAACAGCTGCACCTACAACAGCTGCACCTACAACTGCTGCGCTGACAACTGCAGCACCTACAACTGTTGCACCTACAACAGCTGCACCTACAACTGCAACACCTACAACTGCCGGTCAAACAACTGTTGCTCCAACAACTGCCGCACCTACAACAGCTGCACCTACAAC
>NC_065522.1:15677377-15677766 GCF_006386435.1 Epinephelus moara
ACAACAGCTGCACCTACAACTGCAACACCTACAACTGCCGCTCAAACATCTCTTGCTCCAACAACTGCCGCACCTACAACAGCTGCACCTACAACTGCCGCTCCAACAACTGCTGCACCTACAACAGCTGCTCCAACAACTGCTGCACCTACAACTGCAGCACCTACTACTGCAGCTCCAACAACTGCTGCACCTACAACAATACGGCCTACTACTGCAGCTCCTACAACTACTGCTCCAACAACTGCCGCACCTACAACTGCAGCTCCTACAACTGCCGCTCCAACCACAGCCGCACCTACAACTGTTGCACCTACAACAGCTGCTCCCACAACTGCTGCACCAACGACTGCTGCACTTACAACTGCCGCTCCAACAACTGCTGCACC
>NC_065522.1:15679900-15683968 GCF_006386435.1 Epinephelus moara
CCTACAACTGCAGCACCTACTACTGCAGCTCCTACAACTGCTGCTCCAACAACTGCTGCACCTACAACAATACGGCCTACTACTGCAGCTCCTACAACTACTGCTCCAACAGCTGCCGCACCTACAACTGCAGCTCCTACAACTGCCGCTCCAACCACAGCCGCACCTACAACTGTTGCACCTACAACAGCTGCTCCCACAACTGCTGCACCAACGACTGCTGCACTTACAACTGCCGCTCCAACAACTGCTGCACCGACAACTGCTGCACCTACTATTGCAGCTCCTACAACTGCTGCTCCAACAACTGCTGCACTTACAACAGCAGGGCCTACTACTGCAGCTCCTACAACTGCAACACCTACAACTGCCACTCAAACAACTGTTGCTCCAACAACTGCCGCACCTACAACAGCTGCACCTACAACTGTTGCACCTACAACTGCCGCACCAACCACAGCCGCACCTACAACTGTTGCACCTACAACAGCTGCTCCCACAACTGCTGCACCAACGACTGCTGCACTTACAACTGCCGCTCCAACAACTGCTACACCGACAACTGCTGCACCTACTATTGCAGCACCTACAACTTCTGCTCCGACAACTGCTGCTCCTACAACTGTTGCACCTACAACAGCTGCACCTACAACTGCAACACCTACAACTGCCACTCAAACAACTGTTTCTCCAACAATTGCCGCACCTACAACAGCTGCACCTACAACAGCTGCACCTACAACTGCTGCACTGACAACTGCAGCACCTACAACAGCTGCACCTACAACTGCAACACCTACAACTGCCGCTCAAACAACTGTTGCTCCAAAAACTGCCGCACCTACAACAGCTGCACCTACAACTGCCGCTCCAACAACTGCTGCACCTACAACAGCTGCTCCAACAACTGCTGCACCTACAACTGCAGCACCTACTACTGCAGCTCCTACAACTGCTGCTCCAACAACTGCTGCACCTACAACAATACAGCCTACTACTGCAGCTCCTACAACTGCTGCTCCAACAATTGCCGCACCTACAACTGCTGATCCAACAACTACTGCACCAACAACAGCTGCACCTACAACTGCAACACCTACAACTGCCGCTCAAACAACTGTTGCTCCAACAACTGCCGCACCTACAACAGCTGCACCTACAACTGCCGCTCCAACAACTGCTGCACCTACAACAGCTGCTCCAACAACTGCTGCACCTACAACTGCAGCACCTACTACTGCAGCTCCTACAACTGCTGCTCCAACAACTGCTGCACCTACAACAATACGGCCTACTACTGCAGCTCCTACAACTGTTGCTCCAACAACTGCCGCACCTTCAACTGCTGCTCCAACAACTACTGCACCAACAACTGCTGCACCTACAACTGCCGCTCCAACAACTGCTGCACCGACAACTGCTGCACCTACTATTGCAGCTCCTACAACTGCTGCTCCAACAACTGCTGCACTTACAACAGCAGGGCCTACTACTGCAGCTCCTACAATTGCCGCACCTACAACTGTTGCACCTACAACTGCTGCACCAACAACTGCTGCACCTACAACTGCCGCTCCAGCAACTGCTGCACCTACAACAGCTGCGCCTACTACTGCAGCTCCTACAACTGCCGCTCCAACCACAGCTGCACCTACAACTGTTGCACCTACAACAGCTGCTCCCACAACTGCTGCACCAACGACTGCTGCACTTACAACTGCCGCTCCAACAACTGCTGCACCGACAACTGCTGCACCTACTATTGCAGCTCTTACAACTGCTGCACCTACAACAGCTGCACCTACAACTGCTGCTCCAACAACTGCTGCACCTACAACTGCAGCACCTACAACTGCCTCTCAAACAACTGCCGCTCCAACAACTGCTGCACCTACAACTGTTCCACCTATAACAGCTGCACCTACAACTGCAGCACCTACAACTGCCGCTCAAACAACTGCCGCTCAAACAACTGCTGCACCTACAACTGTTGCACCTACAACTGCCGCTCAAACAACTGCAGCTACAACAACTGACGCTCCAACAACTGCTGCACCTACAACTTTTGCACCTACAACAGCTGGACCTACAACTGCTGCACCTACAACTGCTGCTCCCACAAGTGCAGCTCCAACAACTGCTGCACTTACAAGTGCTGCTCCAACAACTGTTGCACCAACGACTGCTGCACCTACAACTGCCGCTCCAACAACTGCTGCACCGACAACTGCAGCACCTTCTACTGCAGCTCCTACAACTGCTGCTCCAACCACTGCTGCACCTACAACTGCCGCTCCTACAACTCCTGCTCCAACAACTGCCGCACCTACAACTGTTGCACCTACAACAGCTGCACGTACAACTTCTGCTCCAACAACTGCTGCACCTACAACTGTTGCACCTACAACAGCTGGACCTACAACTGCTGCTCCAACAACTGCTGCACCTACAACTGTTGCACCTACAACAGCTGCACCTACAACTGCAGCACCTACAACTGCCGCTCAAACAACTCCCGCTCAAACACCTGCTGCACCTACAACAGCTGCACCTACAACTGCTGCAGTGACAACTGCAGCACCTACTACTGCAACTCCTACAACAGCTGCTCCAACAACAGCTGCACCTACAACTTCTGCTCCGACAACTGCTGCACCTACAACTGTTGCACCTACAACAGCTGCACCTACAACTGCAGCACCTACAACTGCCGCTCAAACAACTGCCGCTCCAACAACTGCTGCAACTACAACTGTTGCACCTACAACAGCTGCACCTACAACAACTGCACCTACAACTGCTGCTCCAACAACTGCTGCACCTACAACTGCAGCACCTACAACTGCCGCTCAAACAACTGCCGCTCCAACAACTGCTGCACCTAAAACTGTTGCACCTATAACAGCTGCACCTACAACTGCAGCACCTAATACTGCCGCTCAAACAACTGCCGCTCAAACAACTGCCGCTCAAACAACTGCTGCACCTACAACTGCCTCTCAAACAACTGCAGCTCCAACAACTGACACTCCAACAACTGCTGCACCTACAACTTTTGCACCTACAACAGCTGGACCTACAACTGCAGCACCTACAACAACTACTCCATCAACTGCTGCACCTACAACTGCTGCTCCCACAAGTGCCGCTCCAACAACTGCTGCACCTACGAGTGCTGCTCCAACAACTGTTGCACCAACGACTACTGCACCTACAACTGCTGCTCCAACAACTGCTGCACCTACAACAATACAGCCTACTACTGCAGCTCCTACAACTGCTGCTCCAACAACTGCCGCACCTACAACTGCTGCTCCAACAACTGCTGCGCCTACAACTGTTGCACCTACAACAGCTGCACCCTGCGCCTACAACTGTTGCACCTACAACAGCTGCACCTACAACTGCTGCACTGACAACTGCAGCACATACTACAGCAGCTCCAACAACTGCCTCATCGACAACTGCAGCGTCTACTACTGCAGCTCCTACAACTACTGTAACTACAACTGCCGCGCCAACAACTACTGCACAGACAACTGCAGCGCCTACAACTGCAGCACCTACTACTGCCGCACCTACAACATCTGCACCTACAACTGCTGCACTGACAACTGCAGCGCCTACTACTGCAGCTCCTACAACTGCTGCTGCTACAACTGCCGCTCCTACAACTGCCGCTCCAACAACTGCCGCACCTACAACTGTTCCAGCTACAACAGCTGCACCTACAACAGCTGCCACTGTTCCAGCTACAACAGCTGCACCTACAACAGCTGCCCCTACAACTGCTGCTCCGACAACTGCCACTCCAACAACTGCTGCACCTACAATAGCTGCTCCAACAACTGCTGCACCTACAACTGCAGCAGCTACGACTGCTGTTCCAACAACTGATGCACCAACGACTGCTGCACCTACAACTGTCGCTCCAACAACTGCTGCACCGACAACTGCAGCACCTACTACTGCAGCTCCTACAACTGCTGCTCCAACAACTGCTGCACCTACAACAATAGGGCCTACTACTGCAGCTCCTACAACTGCTACTCCAACAACTGCCGCACC
>NC_065522.1:15686343-15687777 GCF_006386435.1 Epinephelus moara
TGTGTATGTGTGCGTATGATTCATGGGTACCACTCGTTCTAAAATTGGTTCAGTATTGAGGCGCGAAACGAGCTAAAACGGTAATGGGGGCAAATGCGTCCCGTATAAAAGTGCTTTTTTTCGCCACTGACCGGTTCAGATTGCCAGTGCTATCTCTGTAGATAGCATATTGTAGCGGCCCTGGGGCAGTGGTGAATGTGAATGAGTAGAGTCAGCTGTCAGTCAGTGTTGGAGCAGAGAGGCGGATGGCGTCCCTGCTCGGTATTGCAAATGAGTATGTATGTGTGAAGTGTGTGTTTTTTCGCCACTGACCGGTTCAGATCGCCAGTGCTATCTCTGTAAATAGCATGCTAACTTAGCCTTTCCCTTACCTCTGGGCTGTGTGATGTCACAAGCTTTGCTCCACTGTGTCTGTAGCTCTCTCTACTCGTGGGGCAGCCGTTTTCTTCAACTGTCAGGCATCCAGTACAGACAGTTGTAGGCTGGTTTCATAATAATCATTATGTGGAAAAATAATTTGTTTGAATTTCTGTCATTAAATTATTCTATTTTTTTTTTTTGTAATGGTAAAAAAGAGCAAGAGAGAGAGAAATTCCCACAGACTCACTGCAATGATGCTAACTGGCATGTCATTCAACACAATATTGCTTACCTTCTTCAATGGGATGGGGAGGGGTAAGGTTATGGGGAGACAGGGCTGCTGCTTCTGACTCATCTGTTGTTGAGTCTGGTAAAAGGGGCAGGGACAACTGATTTAATATGAATACCTTGCTAAACATTTACCTGCACTAATTAAATGTGGGTTAAAAAGGAGTGAAATGTAGGCTAACACTAGTCTGTAGCTAGCTTATTTCACTATGGACATTAAGCTAACAGGTTCATTTCTAACACTCAGACTATAGGCTACCCACCTTTCTTGGAGAAGAACTGGCTCACATATTGACACCCTTTCTTTTGCCTCTCTCTCCTTTCTCTCTTTCCTTTTGTGAAAACCGGATTTTCTTTCAGTATGAGATAGCATGATGACGACTGTAGCGTTGTAGCGCAACTGCTGACTGCTACTAGGCACTGTCACCGTCAGTGCGCTAAGGTAGGACCAAACCATTTCATGCAGATACAGGGGGGTGGTCAGTCAACATGGATGTTTACTTTTTGGTCAATGGGGATATTCAACTTTTACTGCCAGTGTGGCATACAGAGCAATCAGTGGGTTGATATACCTACATAAATATTATTCGTATGTTTAATTTGCATTTCATGTTGTACAGCTCGTGTTCAGAGTGTGGTGTTATTGTCTGGGTGTTTTCTGATAAGGTAAGAGGGTGGTTTATTGGTTGAAAAATGTAGTGTTATCTATTAGTATGCATTGTCTAACTCTGACCAGCAGAGGGCGCGTTCGCTACACTGTGTGTGCAGGGACAAGGGAAGGATCGC
>NC_065522.1:15688029-15691725 GCF_006386435.1 Epinephelus moara
GGGAACTAATGAGTAGTTACTGAGGAACTAATGAGGAACGAATGAGGAACTAATGAGTAGTTACTGAGGAACTAATGAGGAACGAATGAGTAGTTACTGAGGAACTAATGAGGAACTAATGAGTAGTTACTGAGGAACTAATGAGGAACTAATGAGTAGTTACTGAGGGACTAAGGTACACAAAATTGGGCCGACTCTCACTTTAAGATTGGAGAAAAAATGCCCCGGCTGCTTGTATTTCTTTCAACCAATCACAATCGTTCTGGGTGGTGCCACAGCAACGGTGCGCTTGCAAAAATATTGCCGGGGGGATACAGATTTTGGTGTAACACGCCCACAAAAATATCGCCTACAGGACGCGAACCATGGCAGAAAAATGGCTACATCCCCGCAAGATCAAACACCGCAAAAGTTAGTAAAGGATGTTTGTCGACTATGACAACCGGAGGTGGTAGGGCGGGACTTCAGCGGGTGGCTCGTTCCGCCCAATGAGAGGCTGATCTATGCAGCGAACTTCCGCCCACTCAGACTAAGTTGTGATTAACTCCTCTATGAAATTTGATCATGAGTTAATGAAGAACTGACCATTAACTAATAGTTAGTTCCTCATTAGTTCCTCAGTAACTGCTCCTCTGAAATTTGATCATGAGTTACTGAGGAACTGACCATTAACTAATAGTTAGTTCATCATTAGTTCCTCATTGGTTCCTCAGTAACTACTCAAATTTTGTGTACCTTAGTTCCTCAGTAACTACTCATTCGTTCCTCATTAGTTCCTCATTTGTTCCTCATCCGTTCCTCATTAGTTCCTCAGTAACTTCTCTAATTTTGTGTACCTTAGTTCCTCAGTAACTACTCTAATTTTGTGTACCTTAGTTCCTCAGTAACTACTCATTCGTTCCTCATTAGTTCCTCATTTGTTCCTCATCCGTTCCTCATTCGTTCCTCAGTAACTTCTCTAATTTTGTGTACCTTAGTTCCTCAGTAACTACTCATTAGTTCCTCATTAGTTCCTCATTTGTTCCTCATCTGTTCGTCATTAGTTCCTCAGTAACTTCTCTAATTTTGTGTACCTTAGTTCCTCAGTAACCAGGGCCGGACTGGGACAAAAATTCAGGCCGGGAGTCATGCATCCACCCAGGCCACCCAATCCACACATTACATGCTCACACACGTGCACACGGACACACATATGGGCTAAGTAATCACCAAAGCTCATTATTCCAGACTGACAGTCACACAACAACTCTATTAAACACAACTGTAACAGCAACCCTACTCATAGTCCTCCAGTCCAGTGCTTTTCTCTTCCCTACCCTCACCAAATGTGCCCCTCAATAAACCAGGACTCCTATATGAATGGGTATTATGCTGAACTAAACAACATGATTGTATTATTTTGTCTGTAAGTTTATGACATTTGGCCGCCCCCTCCTCAATGGCCCTTTTTTTTTTTATCTCTCTCCCATTCAGCTCCACCTGTCCTCTTTTTGTGGTCCATTGTAACGGCGCTGCTGAGCTGCAGAGCTCCTACTGCACAGTCTGCATACACAGGCACATGTACACACCCTCTGTTCTCTGCTCCACCTGACTCTCCACAACCAAGCTGCTTTCAGTTTACAGGCGCGCTGATTTGGGGGCGGGCGTGGGCGGAAAGCGAAACAAACTAATCACGTCTTCAATCTACAAAAAAAATACCTTTTTGACCCATCGTTGTGACAAATGCTGACAAGCACCTATCATTTCTGACAGTGGGCGGGCTCTCTGCCAGCCGGCAAGGCCACCTGCGCTGCGCTGCAGAGCGCACCTTAAAAAAAAACAAAAAAAAAAACAGACATGCAGGCCAGAGCAGACCACTTGCGGGCCAGGCCACCGGGTTCTCCCGTGGGCCAGTCGGGGCCTGTCAGTAACTACTCAATAGTTCCTCAGTAACTACTCTAATTTTGTGTACCTTATTGTAAAGTGTTACCAAACTGCAGAATATAAAAACCAAAACAATGAGCTCAAAGAGGCTAAAATGTTCTGCAGAACTGAGGGGAGCTGAAGAATTGGGTGATTAGTGTCTGTGATCATCACGAGCACACCTTTTCCATTAGACCACCATTTAATCCATTGTTAACACAAACATTGATCAGTGCAGCTTTAATTGTTACTGTGTTTATTCAGGTTAGTTCCACTACAAAGCTTTCATTGGGAACTCGGCTCAGGCACCTTCATCAAACTGACATCAGTATTGTTAAATGAATTTCCCAAAGATCCATTCAGACTCTTTCAATTAATTATATTGATAATACTGTCAGCAATAATCCTATGTTCTTAATCTGCACGTCACATCAGCATTCACCTTGTAGAATAAAAATGAACATGTTAACATAATAAAATCATAGTTCTGAGTCAGAAATCAAATCAGATTATCAGCTCATCATGTAACTGGCTGTAATAATGGCCCATCAGTAGTTAAGAATGATAGCACTGCTGGAGCTGATCTACCACACATAGCTAATGTTGGCACAAGTGTGTGTGTCTGTGTTACTGTAAAGGAGAGAGGGAAATCATACTTTATGAATAAACAAGTCTAATCTGAGCTCTGCGGCAGATTGTTACACAACCGCTTTGAAAATCCTGGAAATCAGTTTATTCATGCGGCTTCGCAGCGGGGAGGGATGCTTGACATGTTCACTGGAGGAGAGCAAACTTCTGAAATATTTTTATCTGATCAGCTTTGTTGTGGTAAAATCCCCTGTAATTGATGACAGAGACATGTTCTCTCCGGCAAATCAGTTTAAAAGGAGATGACGGATGGAGACAGAGGTTGGTGGGAAAAAGCAGCTCATCAGTCTTTGCTCTGCCAGGGTGATGGGGGCATGAAGCTGTCATTTTCATTCGCTCTGCTACTTGCTCTTCTCCTCCGCTCACAACTCAATCCACACCAGCCTGCTCCACTCCAGTGTAATGCTGGATTTGTGTCCTGATTTGCAGTTTTGAAATTCATATTATATGTATGTGATTCCTGCACTGCAATTTTTTTTGTCATATTTATTTATGCTGTGAGACCATTGTCATGTCTGTACAGTAAATATGACCCTGCAGTTAGAGTCAAAAGTAGTAGCGCCTCTTTCTGTGACCAGTCATGTCTGTATAAATCTTACCTCTTCCACAAAGACAGAAATATATAAAACCCAGATTTTTTCATATGTTTTTGACTCTTAGATTTTGCAGTGATGTAGTAAAAAAAGAAAACACAATCTGTGGCATATTTGCAAAAAGATATTATCAGCGCCACATTCTCCAAACAGAATCACTTAATGACTGCTTGATCCGAAGCTTTTCTTTACTGGCTTTGTTTGCATGTATTGTGAATTTGGCTCGGTCAGCAAAGGATCAGCCTTTGTTTGCATGTATTGTGAATTTGGCTCGGTCAGCAAAGGATCAGCACAAGTTTCCTTACTCGCGTCTGTTGCTGGCTGAATGCAGCCCTGTGAATAATCTGGATAAATAATGTACACTAAGTGGCAGCCCCGGCCTGCCAGCTGCAGCAGAGCCTCCTCTGCATCCATCACAGGAGCTGATTATTCTGGTCCTCTCTATCCTGCTCCACCATCCAACATGCTGGCTAAGATAATAATATAGCTAATAATATTTGCTTTAGATTTAAGTAAGTGTACTTCTTTGTCTGTCAGCTACAATACATCATTG
>NC_065522.1:15691837-15738853 GCF_006386435.1 Epinephelus moara
ACAACTGCTGCACCTACAACTGCCGCTCCAACAAGTGCTGCACCGACAACTGAGGCACCTACTACTGCAGCTCCTACAACTGCTGCCCCTACAACTGTTGCAACTACAACAGCTGCACCTAGAACAGCTGCACCTACAACTGCCAATCCCACAACTGCTGTTCCAACAACTGCTGCACCTACAACAGCAGGGCCTACTACTTCAGCTCCTACAACTGCTGCACCTACAACTCCAGCACCTACAACTGCCGCTCCAACAACTGCTGCAGCTACAACTACAGCAGCTACGACTGCTGCTCCAACAACTACTGCACCAACGACCGCTGCACTTACAACTGCCGTTCCAACAACTGCTGCACCGACAACTGCAGCACCTACTACTGCAGCTCCTACAACTGCTGCTCCAACAACTTCTGCACCTACAACAACAGGGCCTACTACTGCAGCTCCTACAACTGCTGCTCCAACAACAGCTGCACCAACAACTGCTGCACCTACAACTGTTGCACCTACAACTGTTGCACCTACAACAGCTGCGCCTACAACAACTTCACCTACAACAGCTGCACCTACAACTGCTGCTCCAACAAATGCCGCTCCAACAACTGCCGCACCTACAACAGCCGCACCTACAACAGCTGCACCTACAACTGCTGCAGTTACAACTGCAGCACCTACTACTGCAGCTCCTACAACTGCTGCTCCTACAACTGCCGCTCCAACAACTGCTGCACCTACAACTGCCGCTCCAACAATTGCCGCACCTACAACTGCTGCACCTACAACAGCTGCACCTACAACTGCCGCTCCGACAACTCCTACTCAAACAACTGCTGCACCTACAGCAGCTGCTCCAACAACTGCTGCACCTACAACTGCAGCACCTACGACTGCTCTTCCAACAACTGCTGCACCATCGACTTCTGCACCTACAACTGCCGCTGCAACAACTACTGCACCGACAACTGAGGCACCTACTACTGCATCTCAAACATCTGCCGCACCTACAACTGTTGCACTTACAACGGCTGCACCTACAACTGCAGCCCCTACAACTGCAGCTCCTACAACTGCCACTCCAACAACTGCCGCACCTACAACTGTTGCACCTACAACAGCTGCACCTACAACTGCTGCTCCAAGAACTGCTGCACCTACCACTGCAGCGCCTACTACTACAGCTCCTACAACTGCTGCTCCTACAACTGCCACTCCAACAACTGCTGCACCTACAACTCCAGCACCTACAACTGCCGCACCTACAACTGCTGCTCCGACAACTGCCGCTCCAACAACTGCTGCACCTACAACAGCTGCTCCAACAACTGCTGCACCTACAACTCCAGCACCTACAACTGCCGCACCTACAACTGCTGCTCCGACAACTGCCGCTCCAACAACTGCTGCACCTACAACAGCTGCTCCAAGAACTGCTGCAACTACAACTGCCGCACCTACGACTGCGGCTCCTACTACTGCAGCGGCTCAACCTCATTATAGCCTCTCAGTAAACATGGCAGGAGAAACTTTTTCAGAGGACCTCAATGACCGCAACAGCCCTGCCTTCAAAGCACTTGCAAAACGAGTTGTATCTACAGTGAGTTCCTGTTGTGATTATAAATTAGTAATAAACTGTGTTATTGTTGGAACCAATGTATTGGACAGATTGGTTAACTTAAAACACAAAACTGTTAAGACCAAAATCCAGTTTTAGAAACTTGTAAGTTTGTGGGTTTTTATATGATTAGAAAATCAGCTTTAAATGTCTTCAAGCTTTTCTGATGTTTTTTTTCTGTTTGCAGTGTTTTCAGATATACAGGCACAAATTTCCGGACTTTGTTGACTGCATTGTGACAAAGTTCAGGTAAAAGTATTTGTGTGTTTTTTCCGACGGTGATTCAGTGATTTTCTTTTTAGCGGATTTAGAATAGATATTTAACACCTGTCCCACCTTTTTTTTTACAAAACAGTGCCCTCGGTACATCACGAACAGAAGGAGTTCGAGCCGATTTTGATGTTGTCTTCAATCAAAACACTACAGATCTCCCACCAAATGTTGTCATTGCTTCTACCCTCCAAGAAGCAGTGAGTAATACCAATAACTCCTTCAACGTGAGCATAAATCCCAGCTCAGTCACCTTAGTAGGTAAGTAAACAAATGTTTCACTCTAATCAGTATGTAAAACATTGTACATGTGTTGCTCATGCTCTGTTTATGAAGTCACAAACTAAATTATGTTGCTAGGCAAGATTCATTAAGAAAACTTCAGTGTTGTGCAGTTTTATTGATGCAGGATGAGCTACTGTCTGAGCTACCTTGTATTCAGTAAGATTTCTGGCAAAGCGAACTTTAAGAGCCTTTTATAATTGTTGTTATATATCTGTGAAACTGACACTAAAGTCATTTTGACATCAAGTAAGAAAAAAATTATTTTGTTTTGGGGACCCACACTCATTTACATATTCTTATGACTTTTACAGCAGGCCCTGTTGCAACTCCAACTACAACTGCTGCACCTACCACTGCTGCAGCTACTACTGCCGCACCTACAACTGCTGCCCCTCCTACTGCCGCACCTACAACTACTGCCCCTACTACTGCTGCACCTACCACTGTCGCACCTTCAACTGCTGCACCTACCACTGTCGCAGCTACTACTGCTGCCCCTACAACTGCTGCACCTACAACTGTAGCACTCATGACCAAAAGGGTGACTTTCAGATCTCTTCAAGGCACATTTACAAGCGACCTGCTGAATCCATCTTCTGCAGCTTATATGAATCGAGCTGCAATGATAGTAAACCAGGTAAATTTAAGTTTTCTTGAAAAATCTCATGCATCCGCTCAAAGAACGGAGCACTTACTCTGCCTACATACTAAAGGATCACATTTTCAAATTCCCAAAATAACTGATAACAAAAGCATCAAGGAGAATATATTAATGCAAATAAAGCTCCACCCCCTGCTTACTCTACAACTTCTCATTTGACTTCCCTTAATTATAAGAATATTTTCTGAAATATGTCTCACGTTTCAGGAAATACACTGTTTCACATGTAAACACACATGCACACAGTTCAGTGTTTCAAGGCAAAAATAAAAGCAAACATTGTATTTTAAATACAACTTGTTTTCTGTTTCTGCAGCTTACACCTATTTTCCAAAGGGAATTCGGTACCGGCTTTAAATCCTTGAAAGTGGTGTCATTCAGGTAATTTTTTAAAGATTTCTATGTTACAATATAAGAATAGTAGCAAAAATCTAATATTTTGCACTTTTTGTTTTGCATGTTTCTTCTTCTGCAGCAATGGATCCATCTTCAACACTCTTGACTCTGTCTTTGAAAGCACATCTGCTCCCCACTCTTGACTCTGTCTTTGAAAGCACATCTGCTCCCAATGACACTCAGATTGCAAGGGTTTTAATAAGTGCAGCTTCAATCGTCACCGGCTTTGACATTGAAACCAGCTCCATCACTGTGAATGGCATATGTAAGCAATACTGAGTGCTGCTTGATCATTATTTTCAAAAGTCACACAACTGTTAAACTAATATCTTGTTTCATTTTCTCCTCATTTATAGCTTCAAGTGGAGTAAGCCACAAGATCAGTCTTGTCACGGCATGCTGCCTGGTACTGTTGTCATGGCTACTGTCCAGCCAGCAATAACATCAGTGCTGATATCTATCTGAATTGCCACCAGAACATTACTGCCATCACTGGTATGAAAAAGGACTATGTTGTCAGTAAAAATCCATGATTCATTATTGTCTAAGTCTTGTACAGCTTCAGATGAATTAACCATCAAATTGAACTTTCCACTGACCGGACAAAGTCATGACAGTGGATTAGGTATGTCTGTCGAACTCAACACACTTCTGTGTGGGAATGTCCAGGATCCTCGGCCAGACAGAATGACACAGCCAACTTTAAGCACCTGGTCCACTGAGTCATCGCTAGAATAATAAGCAAAAAAACACACCATTAAGCCCTGGGATGTCAGAAAATAAAGTGCTACAGCAATATTTTACTTAGTGACAGTTACTAATTCTGTTTTGTTTAGTCATGCCAAACAAGTAATCAAGTCCAAGAAGACAAGTGAAACCAGCTGCAATGAAAGGTAAAACCTTAAATCACTCTAACCATTGTCTGAATACAGTTGCACATTTATTTTAATACATGCAGATTGAGAAATGTCGCTTCCTTTTTTTTAAATTGTAATTTGTACAAGATCATTCAAAATGGCGTAGTTTACTTTGAGCCTAAAAGTGTGTGCAAACATTTCGCTAGTCTACAAATGCATGTAAAATTGATGTTAAGGTTTAACTAGATACCGTAGCATGGTATAACATGACATAGCAATAACAGAGAGCATATTGTAAAAGGAACAAGTGTTTTCATTGAAATGAAGGAACACCTGCACTCATAGTGAGCCATGGTGAGGTATGATTTTTATATATATACACATATATATGTCAAAACAATGCACTGTCAGTTTTCTTATTTATACAAGGTGTATTTATGTAATCATGTATAGCTGTATTCTGTAAGATTTCTTCATTTTACTTAACTAAGTTTAACTTTACAATGATCAGAATACAGATTCTTTGAAAACTTCAAATTGTCTCTTGTGTGATGTTTTGGAATTTTGATGGGTAAATAGAAAATGTATCACGGCATGTTTAATGTCCGGAGCTTTAAATAGTGAAGTGATGTTTACTGATAATCAAACCCTGCCGTGTGATTTTGTATGATTAAATTTCACTAATCAGTCGCTCTCAGCCTTTGTTGTGTCAGCGAATCAGGTGTGTTCAGAAAGCGAGAACTGAAGTGGTGCATACTTTACTTTGGCTATGAGATTCATATTTGTTCAAACATCGCCACACAGTCTGAGAGAAACATTGTTCTTCAGTCACCTCTAACACAGAATAACCACCAGCATCAAAACCAGCGCCAGTCATTGTCAAAGTTTAAAAAAGTTAAAGTTAACTTTAAAAAAGGCATTTTGAATACACTATTATGTTGCAAAGACCTACGGCAGCCACAGTAAGAATAACGTTTTCCAGAAATCTTAGATTAAATTTTCAAAGTTCTCGTTTTTTTAATTGACAAAGAAGCCACTTCTTATGATCAAAGAACGTTAGAGTTGTCAATAAAGAAAAAAAATTGCAGATGACTTTCACCAAATAACAGTTCACTAACAGAGATCACACCAACAAGACAAAGATTTCGAATGAGTTATTGCGTATGATTGATTATGGGTTGGGGAAAGCTGTAGGGGGTGAGGATCGAGGGATTAGAAAATGAAAGGATGAGGATGTGGGGATGAAGGGGTGAGGGTCGAATGGATGAGGGATGAAGGGATGAGGGATGAAGGCTGAAGGGATGAGGGATGTATGAATGAAGAGATGAGGGTCAAGGGCCAGATGGATGAAAGATAGGGATATAGAGTGAGGAATGAAGGGATGAGGGTTGAGAGCTGAGGGCTGGGTTTCTGGGTAGCAGGTGAGTGCAATGATGAATGTGTTGGGTCAAGGGCAGAAAAGCACAGAGAAAAAGATGTAAGAGGCAAGATGGGATTGGGTGGGTGGGATGTGAGAAATGTGTCAAAGAGAATGAGAATGCATCAGGTGTGCTTAAATACTGGTGGGCGGAAATGGGATGTGTTCGAGGTGTGGTCTTTGTTCCTGAACCTAGTTATAAAACTACATTTCACTAACAAAAACCACACCAATAACATAAAGATTTCGGATGATTATTATGTATGATGGATTATGGGTTTGGAGGAAAGCGTGAAGGTGTGAGGATCAAGGGATTAGAAAATGAAAGGATGAGGATGGGGGGATGAAGGGATGAGGGTCGAGGGTCAAATGTATGAGGGATGAAGGGTTGAGGGATGAACAGATGAGGGTCGACTGGATGAGGGATGAAGGGAAGAGGGATGAAGGGTTGAGGGTCAAAGGTCGAATGGATGAGGGATGACAGGTTGAGGGATGAACAGATGAGGGTCGAATGGATGAGGGATGAAGGGTTGAGGGTCGAAGGTCGAATGGATGAGGGAAGAGGGATAAATGGATGAGGGATGAAGGGATGAGGGATGAAGGGTTGAGGGATGAAGGGATGAGGGATGAAGGGATGAGGGGATGAGGGCCAAGGGCCAGATGGATCAAAGGTTAGGGATGACAGGGTGAGGATGAAGGGATATAGAGTGAGGAATGAAGGAATGAGGGATGAAGGGATGGAAGACTGAGGGTTGAGGGATGAGGGCTGGGTTTCTGGGTAGCGGCGAGCGCGATGATGAATGTGTTGGGTCAAAGGCAGGAACACAGGAGCGATCCCGGGGGTGAGACTGAGTGAGGGAGTTGTCTCTTCATGAGCTCGGCTTTGGATAGAGCCCTCAAAAGAGCTTCAAGAGTGCATGGGGGGGCATCAGTGGCTTAGTGGATAGAGCAGGCGCCCCATGTACAAGGCTTTTACTGCAGCGGCCCAGGTTCGAGTCCAGCCTGTGGCCCTTTGCTGCATGTCACTCCCCCCCCCACACTGCCCTGTCAATTAAAGGCTAAAATGCCCAGAAAAATATCTTTAAAAAAAAAAAGAGTACATGGGAGTTTCGGATGGTATTTGGATTGTAGCGCATATGTGTGATGTTTACTAAAGAAGACCACAACCTGGTTTCTTAATTTGGGCAAGATTTTTCTGCCTATAAATGGTTAAAGTGGCTCTGTGTGAAGAGACAACCCAAGTAAATCAGTTGAAAGAAGGTACGAGTTTGTGTACGGTTGGATGACTCCTGGCTCAGTGTGATCATCACAAAAGTGGATGTCGTTCCAGGAGAATTTTGGGACTGGTGCTACAGTTTTAGCTCCATCTTTTTTTTTTTTTTTTTTATTAACTTTTATTTCCGAGGGGAAATTCAGTTTTTTTACTCTGTTGTCAATTACACACAGGTCCGAACACACACATGCACAAACAGGACCTATACATGCACTAAGTGGAGAGAAGTCAGAGTGGGGCTACCCATGACAGGCGCTCTAAGCGGTTGGGGGTGTTCGGTGCCTTGCTCAAGGGCACCTCGGCAGTGCCCAGGAGGTGAACTGGCACCTCTCCAGCTACCAGTCCACGCTCCATATTTTGGTCCGGACGGGGACTTGAACAGGCAACCCTCCGGTTCCCAACCCATGGAACGATCTACTGCCGCCCCCAAGGTCATGGTCAATCAAGCTTGGGTGATGATAGAGATGAGGTAGTAAATGAGTCCGACCAGTGAAGTTGGGCCGGAAGGAAATTTGAAAAGACCAAGGGGGCTTTATTGTCACGGACCCGGGCCCAGATCTGTGCCTGCTTAACCTCAGTCTGGTTCTCTGGATAAGTGTGAAGAATTAATACCGCAACAGAACAGCACACTGGCTCCTGTTCAAGTCCGCTTGAAAGGTTAGTCTCAGGAGTTCAAGGTACGCAGTATGGTTCCAGCACGGAACATGTCAAGTGTGAAAATCAACTACGCCAAAATCATGGAAATGGACTAGTGGGCAATCACATTATCGTATTTGGGGACAGCATGAATCACTCCTACCTGATATAAAAACACTTGACAGAATTTTGGTGGATTTCCTTGGTAAGCAGGGATGCTTGGATTGAGATTGGGTCAAGGGGAGTGGATGACGACAATGTCGAGGTAGAGAGGGGAATGAAGGGAAGTCTTGTGTTTTTTATGTTAAAAAGCAATGAAAATTTCTATTACATGAAACAAAATGGAATCAAATTGTGTGGGGAGGAAAAGAAGGTATAAGTAGTGAGGGGTGGTCCTGATCCCAGACTTAAGCCAACTGGTAAACTGGTTTACTAGCAAGGACTGTACCATGACCAAGCGATTTGTAAAGCTTTAATAAGACGGGGAAATACGAAATTTTGAGGAAGGACAAAGGAATGAGAGAAGGAGATAAGCACGAGGCAGGAAGTTGTCCATTAATGCTTGTCTGGGACGGATATATGAAAGTCTGGGAGGAGGAAATGGTTACAACTGTTGCAAACATGGGAGCGAATGTGGTGGCCAGCAACGGAGGCTGTGTTGATTTACTTCTCAGGAGTAAGAACGAGAGAGTCAGAAGTATAAAGTTGAGTTAGAAAAAACTGGGACTAAATGCAGGGGCGTAGACACGCTGGGGCAAATTCGAAACACGGACCATGGATGCTACAGAGGGGTTGACTGGGGGGATGAGCAGCCTGAAGAGAATGGATGCAGGGCTAAGGAGATTTTCTTTATTATTATCATTATCATTGTCAACTCAAATTTATCTATAAAGCATATTTAAAAACAACTCACGTTGACCAAAGTGCTGTATAAAAGGATTTAAATCCTAAAAAACGCATACATAGCAGTGACATAATTGTCAGGTACACAGCTCACACATTTATAGACACAACACACACAGGCAGCATCAGGGAAGACCACATCAGGGGGATTCAAACGCTAATGAATAAAAGTAGGTTTTGAGCCTGGATTTAAAAGATTCAATGGTGGGGGCAGATCTGATTGGGAGGAGGATGCTGTTCCACAGTTTGGGGGCAGACACAGCTCAAAGGCACGATCACCCCTGAGCTTAAGTCTGGAGCATGGGACAACCAGGAGCCCCAGGTCAGCTGGGTTAGAAGGTCTGTGATGTAGGATGGGGCTAGACCATTAAGGAGCTTGTAAACAAGGAGAACCTGTAACGACCTCAGACACGAAACTGGTGGACTCAAATGCACGACTCGCAGTAGGTTTAACAAAAATATTTTACTTGGCAAAATCAATTTAAACAAAAGGCGCTCTCAGGGAGGATATACAAAGAACAAAACAAAACACTCACAATGAGGATCAAAAAAATATCACAGCTTAGAATCAAACCTGATAACATGAAAACCTGGCATCACACAGACTGAACAAGACGAACTGGCAACAAGACAAAGGGAGACAGGAGCCGTTTCTCAATACTCAAGTTCGGCAGTTCGGACTTGTGGACTTGGTAAGTTCGGACTTGGCAAGTCCACGTAAGAGTCCGGAATTCCCAAGAACGGGAGAACGGGAGAACGGGAGTACAGTCATTTCTGCTTTTGGAACAGCAGCGAACTTGATGATGTCACCACCTCCGCTCGCCTTGGCTGTTGTACTGTGTTGTGTATACGTGCAGTTAGAATAAAACAACACAGCCCTGCGTCTTTTCATAGACATTGTAAGAAATTAATATGTATATGTTTTTAACGTTTCAACATATATAACTGACACACAAAACATATAAATAGCCAAAATATTTTCATAAAATGTCTTTTAAAACCTTTTCCCCGCAGCTGGCTTCTGATTATAATCAAAGGTCAAGTGCGGGGGGCAAAGTTTGTGGAGAGTTGGTGGTTATTGTGATCGTGAGCATTGGCGAGATGGAAATCAAAAAAATCAATAACGGATCGGAGAAGGCGTCTTGGCGCAGTTATTGCAGCAGGACTGCTGTACCTGCAGGCTGAGGAGGAGGCTGCCCAGCTGAGGAGGCAGATCCCAGAAAGACAGCGGAGAATGAGGATGAGGATGAGACATGCGATGCTTGCATGTCTGTTCGATATGTTTGTCCAGTTGTGGACAAAGTACCCAGGAATATCACAACAAAGAACAAAAACTCAGTCACAAGTAAAAGTGCTGCAAATCTGACTTGAGCAAAAGTATCTGGGTATTGTCAGCAAAATGTAGGACTACTTAAAATTAAAAGTTCAAAGTACGCATTATGCAGAGTGACCCAATTTCAAGTGTTGTGATCATCATACATGAATATGTATTAAGTATTAATTGATCAACGTAGGCTACATGTGAGCAGCATTTAAATGTTGTCATGGTATAACTAATTTTAACACTTTTCACTGGTATACTAGTCTAATCTATAACAACACACATCAACTTGTAAATATGAAACAACAACATATAAAACAAACTATCTGAAAAGTAACTATAGCTATCAAATAAATGTAGCTTGAGTAGAATGTACAGTATTTCCCTCTAAGTAAATGGAAATACCCAAAGTACATCAAATTTGTACTTAAGTACAGTAGCTAGCTACTTGAGTAAATATACTTAGTTACTGTCCATCACTGCATTTGTCTCATCATTATGCTTTCTGTCTACATTTTTATGGAGACTTGACAGTTTACTTGGTACACCTAGAAAAACAAAAGCAGTTTAATATTTAGTCTGACATTTTATTAATGGGTTGAGTTGTAGATTGTGGTGCTGTTGAACTGTACCAGATTATACTGACAGCAGTTTCTCATTTAGTCTGTCCTCACCAATATAAATGGATCAAACTGGTCAAATGTTCAGAGGAAAATTTTATTCAGCCACACTTCAGACATCTGGTATACAATTCATATCAGATAATCAATATTTAAAATGCTGTTGAATAAATAGCTACTACAATAAAGACAATTAATCTTTAAATACAATAAATAAATTACAATAAATTCTTAAAATCATTATTGAATGGTAAAAACACATAGGCCTAAATAAGCAAAAGAATGCACAGAACAATAACATGTTACAACATTTAATAATATAAGAATATGTCTTATACTGAGACTGAATGTTGCCCATTAGACATTCCCCAAACGGATTACATTTCATATTTAACCACTACAGAGATATCAGCCACGAATTTCAAAAGGACTACCCGAGAGAGGCTGCTCTCTGGGGCATCCTGAGCGCTCATACACACGTTTATTATCACCGCTAGATGACAGCGGTGTCAGCGCTCATAAACACATGAGGGCTGACACCGCTGTCATCTAGCGGACCTCACATTCAACTGGGCTCTATATTAAAACATCGACCACGGCTCTGACGTTTAAACTACGTATGAAAACACTACGTTCTGTGACAAAACAAAAGTAACATATCGATAATTATGGCTTACGACTGTGCGCCTTTCCCTCACTTGTCATTTTCCAATGATTGTTGTGAAATGCATGCTGGGATACCTGGCTGTCTGAAGTCCACACAAGTCTGCTCCACTGCATCCCCGGTGAAATGGGTGTGGCGAGAACACATCTGGGAATTTCGACTGAACTTGGCTAGATGTGAACTTTGAATTGGAACAGTACTTGGGCTGTGACTGATGACGTGTCACAAGTCCACAAGAACACAAGTCCGCACAAGAACGCATATTGAGAAACGGCTAGGGACTATTTATACATGAGGTAGGGGAACACAGATGAAACCAATCAGGGGCGGGGTAGACAATCACAATGGCGGGAAAATCACACAAAGGGAGGAAGTCAGGGTCTGAAACGAGAGGGAAAAGGTGAGTACAAAATAAAACAAGAAGTGCACGACGAGACTGGACATGAGTGACTTTAACTTAACATAAAGTGCTCATGACAACAAAAGACTAAACATGAAACTAAACTAAGGCATGACATAAAATATGAAACACTAAACATGAACATGAATAAAATTAACATACTTGACGAGACACAACAGAACCTTGTTAAAGAGAACCTTAAAGTCAACTCTGAACTTGGCAGCCAGTGGAGAGAGGCAGAAACAGGTGTGATATGGTCTCTCTTCCGGGTACCTGAGACAGGCCTAGCAGCGGTGTCTGAACCAGCTGGAGGTGGGATAGACAGGACTGACTGACATCAGTGTACAGAGAGTTACAGTAGTCTAAACGGGAGGAGATGAGAGTGTTGGTGGCTGTCTCCAGGTCTTTTAGGCAGAGAAATGGCTTGATTTTTGGGAGATACAGCTGTGTGCCATCAGCATAGGAGTGGAAGGAGATGTTATGTTTTTTAATAATTTGGCCGAGAGGAAGCATGTACCACAAAAAGAGAATAGGACCTAAGATGGAGGGGCCCCACAGGAAAGAGTGGCTAAGGAAGAGGAGTGATTTCCCATGCTGACAGAGAAACTTCTATTTTTGAGGTAGGAAGTGAACCAGTCAAATGCAGTGCCACTGATGCTGACACCAAACTGGAGGCGTTTGATTAAGATGTTGCGATCCACAGTATCGAATGCAGCGCTGAGGTCAAGAAGAACTAGGATGGCACAGTTTCCAGTGTCAACAGAGATTAGAGAGAGAGATCATTGAACACTTTCAGCAAGGCAGACTCTGTGCTATGATATGCCCTGAACCCAGACTGACACCTTTCCAGGATGTTATTTTGATGTAATTAGGTCTGTAGTTGATGGAGAAAAACCTTTTCCAGAACCTTAGATAGGAATGGAAGTTTGGAGATAGGTCTGTAGTTGCTGGGCATGGAGGGGTCTAAGTTGGGGGGTTTTTCAGGGCTGGACCACTGCCTGCTTGAAGCAAGCTGGAACAATACCAGTGGCCAATGGATAACAGATAACACTGAATAGGGTCTTGGGATTATGTGAATGGTCAGAGATAATGTCAGAAAAGTATTTTATTCTTGCAAATGAATGAATGAATGCAATTGAAATTTTAGAAGTTTTTTTTTAACATTTTAAAGAAAATGTGAAGCTTGTCACACTTCCACTTCCATTCTGACTATTATTATTGTTAGCATTTTATGGATACAATGCGTGGTAAAACTGCAAATGAATGTGACATCTAGAGAGGAAAAGGGGAGCTGGCGCTGGCTAGAAAGATGGGCTGAGGGCATGCTTTGGACAAGATCATTGCAGATAGTTTTCTGTGAAGCTGATAGAAGGTTTTTCGGTTGTGAAGCCTTCAAATGCAGAGATGACAAGAATGATGGAATGACCTGAGAAAGGACAAACACATAGGGTTATTGTCTGTTTGTTAGTTTGTTTTACTTGTGTGGTTTCCTTTTGTACAAATGAAATCAGCAGTGGCTACTTGAGAGATTTCCCGTAATACATATTAAATGAGCACTGGTAGAAGGAACCTCAGATTTTGAGATTACTGTTTGCCAAACAAACAAACAACAATTGTTTCCTCTAATTGCATGTGATAATGACTAACTTACAACTTGAAACCATACAACCTGGCTCCCTGTTCGTGGGAGCTTATGGTACTGGCTGCTACAAGGCGTGGTCTTTGTTCCCAAACCCTAGTTATAAAACTACATAAAAAATGAAATTGTGAATTTGTGACACAAGTGCTCTTAAGCTAGTTCTTCAGATAAGTCCTTCCAAGAGACATTGTTGTCTTTATTGTCAAAAATAGAAAGCAAAGACGTTTGGTAAGAGAGCAAAGACTATGGGCTTTTTATAAACTTTACTTTTACTTCTGAACAGTGATTATACTGCCTAATAAAAAGTAACCATATACTCAACAAAGGAGACTGTCCCACTTTTAAAAGTGGCTATGCAGTAGATCCCTGTTGCGACAAATGTAAGAGAGAGGAGGCTTCACTTATCCACATGTTTTGGACATGTCCTAGCTTGGAGAAATACTGGAGGGAAGTCTTCCAAACTTTATCCTTAATTGTCAACTTGGACATGGAACCCAACCCTCTGATTGCTCTTTTTGGCACCACAGGTGACATAGATGTGCGCCTGACCCCAGCCAAACACTGAACTCTGTTTTTTGCCTCTCTCTTGGCCAGACGTGCAATATTGCTGAGGTGGAAGGATGCTGCCCCGCCCACCCACGCTCAGTGGTTGAGAGATGTTATGTCTTGTTTAAACCTTGAAAAAATACATTCCTCAATTTGTAACTCAAAAGATAAGTTTCTAAAAGTGTGGGGACCTTTTCTGGAATACTTCCATAACCTTCAAACTAGCTAGGGATTGGATCCCTCACTCACACTTTGTTCTCTGTTATTACGTCAGCAATACCAAGTGTATAAATCGGTCCTTTCTCTGATGCCTCCTTTTGGCCCATGTGTGGGTTCATAATTTATATATATATTTATTTCTTTATTTTATTTTACTTTATTTTATTTTATTTTATTTTATTTTATTTTTTCCTTTACCTTCTTAGATTGAAACCCGACTTCCAGCTGTTACCTGTGTCACTCCGGGAATGAAGTACAATTGGTCTATTTGTCCTGTTTATTCTCTTATGTAAAAAGGCCCGTTTCCACTGAAGAAGTTCCTGGTACTATTTGGGGGGCAGGAACTACTACAGGAACATCCTCTCGCTCGGCCCTCTCAACCACCGTGTCTCCACTGAGAAAGCGGAGTAGGAGGAAGGTTCCTGTAAAGTTACCAGGCTCTGGATGTGACGTAATCGTTGCGCGACCATTTTGACCGGGGCAACGCAGCGTTAGCTGTTAGCCCTTAGCGGTGTCTGTAATACTCAGTAACTCAATAAAATTTTTCCAGCGGATGTCTTAGTTACAACATGATTGAGCTAACTGGAGTAGTTTCATGTTGTATCCGATAACGGGAGGCTTTTAACAGATGACGTCCTGATGTTAGCTTTGCTGCTGTTGTGAGCTGTCCCTGTCAGCTGCAGCCACTGATGCAGTATATCCAATCAGCACCAAGTAATCCCCAAGCCCCAGCCAGGAGTTTTTCGGGGCCGTTCTAAGTACCTACTCCGAGGCAGGGACTTGTTTAGCCCCTGTAACGTTCCGGAACTCTGTCCTTCGGGGGTGGTTCCTGCGGTGGAGACACGCACCAATGGCCCCGGCCCCATAAAATTACCCCGAAGTTCCTGCTGTGGAAACGGGCCTAGTTTGGCTTGGAAATCATGGGTGGGGTGGGTGGGTTAGATAAGGTTTTTTTGTTTTGTGTTGTGTTTTTATTTTCTCCCTACTGTGCATGGACAGGATTATCTTTCTCGACCTATGAGTTGACTGTGTATTTTACAAACTTCCTGTCAACACTTAACACCTGTACCATATATTTGTGAAAAATTCTATAAAAATATCTTTGAGAAAAAAAAGTGGTTATGCAGGTCGTCGTTATGAGCAGCAATCATAACCCATACTTTGGTTGTTTTGTTAAGTGGTAACCTCTAGAGGCCATAGCAATTATTACTGGAGTAAGAGAGGAACTCAGGCGACGTAGTATGAAGAGCTGGGATGGGTCAAAGAAACACAGCACTCTGATCCAGGGCTTAGCAAACTTACACCCTGTTGTGTTGCGCAGGTGCGCTGCTTTTTAATATGAAGGGTTGTTGAAACAAAAACTAAAGGTCTGGAGCTGGGCCAGAAAGCTCGCAACCTCGTTCCCATCTTCTCAAACGGACTTTCTTTGTTTTCCATTAGATATCAAAAACTCAAATACTCAGAGGTAAAAAATCACTGGAGACACGTAGAATCAGATGCAACTGAGTTTAATGTGCTCACAGGCAACAAACACATCACAATTCAATGTGTCAAGCTCTGGAGCAGGACTGAAATTTCTTTGTTTGCGCACTCGTTTTTATTGTGAAGATTTTCTGCTGAGTCGTCTCTTTCTTAATCCTTCCCACCTGGCTCTGATCGTAACGATGTCACATTTCTGCTGAGTTTCCACTTTTTTCCTTTCATCCTAAACCCCGCCTCTTTACTTGTACTCGTAATGTTTTCCTGGACAATCTAAGACCGCCTCCTCTTACCAGGGTCATATCAGGACAAGCTGTAATTCCCCTAACTTTCCACCAGTGTTTCTGAGCCCATCCTCATGCTATTTTTAGAAATGATGCCTAGGTACTTCTCCACCACAATACTTAAATGCTCAGTGAGTGTGTGTGTCATAACAATACATAAAATAATAAACCAGTGTGTGACTTCTCAGTGCACAGAGTACATTGCTTCAACATGTATCTTTAAAGGTCAACTTAAAGGTACAGTATACACACTTCAGTAAACATTGCACTACAGGGTTTAATTCACTTCATATTTAATGGGCTTTATTGGCATGGAAAACATCCATTGCTAGAGCGTGTGACATAAGAGTGTGACATAAAAATAAAACTTGTGTGTACAGTGAGTAAATTTCTACTGTGAGCGTGAGCGTCCTTGTCTGTTTTCTGTCTCTAAGAATTTATAAAATTCCTCGGGAATTACTCAGCTAATCTCACCAAAACTTCTTGAACTGGTTTATAAACTGTTGGTGCCCGTTTTGTGTCTTCCCTGTATGGAATCATGGCTGATGACTCGAGAGCACAGAGATCAAAAAATTTGGACGCTGAGAGCAACGGCAATGCTGCTTTAATGAATGAAATTAAAGCACTCAACACGAAGTAGGTGAATGCTAAAATTGATAACCTGCGCGGGGTGATGGAAAAATTGATCTCAGAGAACCAAGCTATAATGAAAAAGGAGCTGGAAAAAATGGTCAAAGAAATTAATCATACTTTGGATCTAGAAGTGGGGATCCTGAGCTCAAGAATGGAAGTGATTGAGCTGAAAATAACCGAGAAAGTTGTACACAAGAAATATGTGTTCGATCCAGATGTCTCACTAATCATAGTGGGATTACCACACGCGGAAAATGAAGATCTGATGGCGCCGGTGAAAGATCTACTGCGTGAGGGCCTTCAGTGTGACCCAGTTCCCGACCCAGTCGCAGTTGAGCGCATACGCACAAGAGGCCGCCCGCCGGGGCTGGTAAAAGTTGAACTCCGATCGGTGCAAGAAAAAGTGGCGGTGCTCAGGAGAAAAGCACAGCAGCTACCAGAGTTTATGTTTCATCCGCCAAATCGCACACAGAACGGCTGTTGGATTATAATTTTAGGACTCTTCTCAGAGAGACACCTCCCGGGAAGGATTTTTATGTGGCGAGGAATGGCCAATTGGTGAAGCGGGCGCCTACGGAAAATGCAGCCAGAGGAGTGGGGCCGGTTTGAGGTGAATAATGCCCAGCCCGTAAATGAACAGTTTCACTTAGTTCAATGGAATGTTAATGCATGGACTTTGAATAACTGTGAACTCAGGAAAGTACTGCTTCCCTCTCTTGAACCCGACTTCATTTGTTTAAATGAGACTCATTTATCCTGCCATGCTCCAGAAATGGATGGATTTGTGTGGTTTGGTCATAATCGCACTGCTCACAGGAGAGCCGTGAAAGCCTCCGGCAGTGTTGGTATTTTTGTTAAGAACACTGTTTTTGACCAGTTTGATGTTAACATAACAGATAAATCATATGATGGAATCCTCTGTTTACGTTTTGAGCATCAGTTGTCACATTATTCTTTTATTATAATTTCCTGCTACTTATCACCAGAAATGTCAATGGGGTCGAAACGCTGATCTTTTCTTTAGTGATTTAATAGCTTTGAGTTATTCTGCTGCTGCAGACTCTGTCTATATCTGCAGGGACTTTAACAGTCGCATCACAGACTTGAGGGATTATATTGAAGAAGATGATATTTCACCCAGAGTGATATTGAATACAGGTGTGAATAGTCATGGGGGTGTCTTCATTGAATTCCTGAAGGACTCAAAATACTGTGTGCTTAATGGGAGGTTGAATCCGGAGAATGATAACTTTACTTCTTTTTCTGTCAGGGGAAAGGCTGTAGTGGATTATATTGTGACACCCCATGTTGACATTAATACATGTGTTAGGATTTAAATTTGGGCTTCACACGGCGGCACTAAATATGTTGAGGTCAATATATTAGGTCTCACCAAGGGACACCAAATATGTAGGGATTTAATTGGCTATCGGAAATAATTAATAATTATTATTAATAATTAATAATTATGATAATAATTATGTTAAATAATGTGACTTAATTAACATTAAATCACCTCGTGGGGCACCATTCCCGTAAAGGGAAAAATGATAGCCAGTTAAAGATATCAGTCTCATAAAATACACTAAACTATTAATTTGGAGTTTTGATTAACAATTAAATTAATGACAACAACCAAAATTAACAGTAAAGCCTGAAGGATTTCATAGTTCTTGACGCAGCAGAGGTTGACTATTCATTCACTCTTGTGCAACATTAAACAGACAACAGGTATGATTCCAAAGAATTATATTTATTCACAAACTAGCAAAGCAAACCAAAACACACAAATTCTAACTAACTATATACAAGCTTGGNGGAACTTTGAGATGCTTGTTTGGGTGTAGCTCTGTTGAAAGCCTATTTGTTAATGAGTCTATGTGAATGTGACGCGTGTTGCAAACGGTCTGGTTTAGTGCAGAGATTGTTTAGTTGCATGCAAGAATCTGTTTGTGAACAGTATTAGCAAACTAAACACTTAGCTGTGGCGAAGCCAACTAATCAATGACCTGACTGCAAACAATCACAACAATAACTCAGTAAACAGCATCAAATCACATACAACAAGTTAAACAGTCTTGCTTAGCCTGTAAAGCTGTGATAAGCTATGCCCAGTTGTTACATTACCGATCCTTGAATGGATGGAAGAAAGAGTCACTTGGTGGTATACTGCTTTGTTAGCCGGCAAAAGAAGGCTGAGAAGGTGGTTGTGGTTCCAGCTGCAGTCTTTGTTGTGTCCTTTGTTCCAAAGGTGAAACTCCGAGGAAGCTGGTTGCTCAGGCTTTAGCAGAGTTAGACGCTGGGTGCTAACTCACTTAGTTCCTTGTTGCTGGAAAGCTAGTTGCAAACCTTGTGTTTGCACCTCTACCTTTCTGTTTCAGGTTAGAGAGTCTGTGATCAATTGCCCCACCTTTGATGGTTCAGGGCAAGGAGCAAGGATCTGAGCATCTGGGCTGGTCCAGGCCCAGCCAGAAAGAGGTGTGAGCTGCTCCGCAGTTGGAGCAAGAGATCTGTTTGAAGGGAGCAGATCTTTTACAGGCCTGTGACATCACAGAGTCACATGTCACTGTAAAAGTACTGTCCAATCAAGTTTTGAGACTTGTGTCTCACTGAGGTGTGAGGTGAGACCTCCTGTGGAGATGGGTGTCACATAGCCCTCTTTGTTTGACGACAAAGAGCATGCAGAGGAAAAAGACTTTAAGGGCCCTATTTAGATGGTCTAAAGCGGACGGCGGAGGGTGCATAATCCATGTCGCAAGTGTCATTGCTATTTAGATGCAGGCGCAGTTGTCATTTTCACGCCCTGCGCCCTCGTCGTCTAACTAGCAAATGAACTTGCGCTTCTCTGGGTGTGTTGGTCTAAAAATGAGGAGTGGTCAGGCGCAGTCATGGCGCGTTGCTAGTTAGATGACGTAAAAAGCAAATGCGCCAGTGACCAACAAAAACCTGGTCTAAAGTCAATGGCGCAGTATTTCGCTGTTAAACAATGCGCGTGCACTCTGCCACACATATGCAAAAGATAACAAATAAAAATATGATTACAATGTGAAAGGTTATTATTGTGCACATTAAAATATTTATCAGAAACACGTCTTAATGGTCAGTCATTAATCAGAACAATCTAATCACAGTAATAATGATCATCATAATCCGGGAGGTCCAAGCTCGCAGTGTCCGAATATACGGAATTGCGAGCAGACCTCCACGGGCTGATGATGCATAGCCTGTAAAATGAACTTGTCTTTCCCAATTGAATTGTGATCATTTTGGCACGTAAATCACAAAATCAAAGATGTGAAAACGTTTGATAAACTTTATTTTGACATAAACACAACAATAACCAGCTTTTGTGAACTAAAAACGTAAACTTACAGCCCTACAAGTAGGCTACAAATGTATATGTAAAAAAAAAAAAAAAAGCTTTTAGAACGTAAAACTGAAGATCATCTTGTCAGGAGGAGGAGGAGGAGGAGGTGGAGGATGACCCCAGCGCCGCAGCAAGCGCGCAGCCAGACCAGACGGACCCGGGTGCAGCTACGGGACCAGCCCTTCCTGCACCTTCAGGCGGGGGGGTTCAGGATGCTAGAGAGGGAGCTGGGCTCTCTAACCTCCCGGGTTAAAATAAAATAAATTGAATCATTTAGAATTTGTTGACAGCGTTTCTCTCTTGCGCGCGCTCTCTCTTTCTCTCTCGCAGTCTCACTCTGTTTCTTTTCTTTTGGCTTTTCTAAGATGACAGATGCTGAATATATACTCCCTATCTGATGCTGTGGCTGTTTGTGGCTGGCTGAGAGGGATGTGAACTTATTAGTTTGCAGCTGTGTTCAGGTTGGGTTTCTATTACGCGTGCCAAATGTGCCAAACGGTGCCAGTCCCCTTTGATCTGACATCAGATGTGACGGGACAGTCGATATAGAGATACATTTTTTGTCTCCTCAGCTGTAAAACGCTCACTCTTTCCAGTTGGTAGGTCCGCCATCTAACTAGCTCTCCGCCGTGCGCTCCAATCGCGCCTCTTTTAAAGGGAATGAGAGGTGACACTCTGATTGGCTTATTGAATGATAAGCCCAGAACACACCCATGACTAATTCACAGAGTAAGTCCAACCCTTTTAGACTCTCCGCCATGGCGCACAGTCTGAAAACGCGCTGTCTAACTAGCAAGTGACTGGGACACGCCCATGCGCCACACGCCTGGCACTTTGCGTTTTAGACCATCTAAATAGGGCCCTAAATGTCCAGTGTAGATTTTACCAAATGACAAAACATCTGTGGTCCTGTGAATCCCAACACATGTATTGAATTTAATGTTTATACTCCCTCTGATCTTGTGGAGAGGGCTGGACATGAAGCTCTCGGTCTGATTGATGAGCGCAGTAGACTGCCAGACCACTCAATATTGTGTTTAAGATTTCAAACGGGGAATCTCCTTAATAATCCTCAAAGTGTACATACTGAGTTTAAGGTTAAGAGACAAAATAGAAATTTCCCTGTTAATTTTCTATCCTCTGAAATGTGCTGTAAGGCTCTCTTAGAGATTTTACATCAGCTTGAAGGTGATCAGAATAAACAGGGTAATATCGACCGGTGTTATGATTGTTTCTGTGAGCTGTTGTATAAGGACATGGATAAGCATGGAACACTCAAAAAACATGTTTTGTGGAAGTGTCATCGAATGAAGCGTCCATATTGGAATACTGAGCTAAATGAATTATGGACTAAATTGCGCTCAGCAGAAAAAATGTTTCCTAAATGTAAGGAGCAACATAAGAAAAGGGATCTGAAAGATGAATTTAAACAGTGTCAATTCAATTTTGATAGAAGGCTTAGGTATTTCAAAAGACGCTTCAGAAGAGGACAAGCATTTCAGTTAGAACAACTAGAAAGTAGAAACCCACAGCAATTCTGGAGGGAAATAAATAAACTTGGCCCTCAAAAGAGTTCACTTATTCCTCTTGAAATTTTAAAGGAAGACAGCGAATCTTCTTTTGAAATTGATTTGATACTTAAACAGTGGGAAAGGTATTATCGTAATCTGTATGCTGGCAGTAATCTTCTATTATTTAAGGATCACTTCTTAAATGAAGTTTGCAGACTGAAGGATGAGTTGGAGAATGATATGAACAATGCAGTGCATTGCTCTGACCATATACTGAATGATGACATCACGTTAGAGGAGGTGTAGAAGGTTGTTGATAAAGCTAAATTAAATAAAACCCTAAAAGCTCCCAGCATGCTAAGGAATTTACATGGTTTGTTTCAAAAGTGTTTCCAGGATGGTATTATTCCATCAGTGTGGAACAAATCTACAATCAAACCTATTCCTAAATCTGCAAAAGCGGACCCACGAGTTCCTTTAAATTACAGAGGTATCGGTCTAATTAGTGCAGTCTACAAATTATATCCAGGTGTTCTGAACAATAGATTAAATGATTTTTTAGAGTCTCAAGGTGTGATGGTGGATGAGCAAAATGGCTTCAGGGAAAACAGGGCATGTACTGACCATATTTATGTTTTATCTTCTATTGTGAGAGCAAGATTACAGGAGCATAAAGAGACTTTTGTTTGTTTTGTCGACTTTAAAAAAGCCTTTGTTTGTATAAATAGAGACCTTTTGAAATATAAATTGATATCTTCTGGTATTGGTGGTAAATTTTATAGTGCAATTAAATCCCTATATAAGGACCCAGTCGCTTGTATTCAGGTAAATAACCTTAGGACTGACTGGTTTCCTACTCCATTTGGAGTTAAGCAAGGAGATGTTCTCTACCCGACTTTATTTTCCCTTTATGTAAACGATTTGGCTCAAGAAATCAAGCAGGCTAAGCTTGGCATAGATATTGAAGACTTGAATTTAAGTATTTTGTTATATGCCGATGATATTTTGTTGGTTGCTGAGACAGAAATTAACTTACAGAGGATGTTGAATATTATAAGTTCATGGTGCTCTAAGTGGCGACTGGCTATTAATAGTTAAAAGACACAAATAATGCATTTTCGAAATAATCATGTGCAGCAAAGTAGTTATATATTCCAGCTTAGATCGAGACCTCTGATATATACCTCTTCTTATAAGTACCTTGGTTTTGTTTTTACAGAAAATATGAATTTCTACGAAGGAAGGAAAGCACTGGCAGAGTCAGCAGGAAGAGCTTTAGGGTCAGTAATGAATAAAATTAAAAGGTGTCCTGACCTTGGGTTTTTAACATTTTCTAAGCTCTTTCATTCAATGGTTGGCTCAGTCTTATTTTATGCGGCTGGAATATGGGGCTTTAGGGATTCCCCTGAAAGTAACATGATTCAGAGTCACACCCTGAGGTGCTATCTTGGAGTTCATGAATTCACTGCAAAGGGTGTTGTAGATGGGGACACAGGTTGGGAATCCTGTCTTATTAAGCAAAGATGCGAAATGGTTCGGCTCTGGAATCGACTTCTTCGGCTGCCAGACGAAAGGCTAACCAAAAAGATTTTTAAATAGGATCGAGCCCATAATTTCTCTTGGTCAAGAGATGTCTCTGCAGTATTCTCTCACTCTGATTTATATTATATTTTTAGTAATAATCTGCAGTGTAAGATAGATACAGTTAAACAAAAACTATTTGATCTCCATAAGAAACAATGGAAGGAGGGGATTTGGAGGAAACCCAAACTTAGAAGCTATGTTCAAATTAAAGAGGATTACTATACAGAACCATACTTAATCTTAAACTTAGGGAGAGGTCAGAGGTCCTTGTGTGCACAATTAAGATCTGGTACCTTGCCCGTGGCGATTGAAGTGGGCAGGTATAAGGGTATCTCTGAAGAGCAGCGTATTTGTGTTTTGTGTGATCTTGATATCGTTGAAGATGAATTTCATTTCTTGTTTCAATGCCCTTTGTACAATGAGTTGAGGAAATCTTTGTTTGAAAAAGTTCAGGGTAAGAATCCCGACTTATTTTGGATGTCTGAATATGATATGTTGAGTAGGTTCTTCAAGGAGGAGATCTATGTCTTAGCTAGATTTATTGAAAAAGCATGGACATTAAGACAGAAAACACTGTATCCTACATAAGAATACAATACTTTGACTTTTTTCTTGTCGATGGACACATAAGATTCTTGTTTTTGCCATCTTTGAATTGTTTGTATATATATTGTGTAGTGTCTTGTAAGCCCATGTGGGCTGGGCACTTTAATGTGCATGACACTTAAATAAACAAAATCAATCAATCAAAAATTCTACTAGAATTTGGGTAATATACATGTTGGGTACACCTGTGACAAAGGAGAGAAAACACAGGCTAGCCTAAAGCCCGTTGCAAACCATCTCACATGGTTTTGAGGAAATGTCGTTAAATCTGGAAACTCCAGCAAAACAGTGCACACCGTTTTCAGATTGAACGTGCCCTATAAAGACCAGTGTTAATGTCTCCAATATTCAAGGTTGAGTTACTTTATCAAAGTAAGTATGTCAGCGTACGTCACATCACACATGATGTATGTGATGTATGTCATGTGAGATACGCCATGTACATTGTCATGTGGGCTACTCATTTTAAGCCAAAACATGATCTGTTTTCTGTTAAACCTAACCAATGAATTTTGTTGCCTAAACCCAACCAGATAGTTTTAGTGCTCCTACAACAGTTTCTGTTCTGCCGTCCAGTGGTATTTGAGGCTGGTCAAATCCCCACAGACCCCCATGTTGACCCCCATCCTGATAATACACTTTTAAACAGAACAGCAGGACAGACGTGTCCTGACGTGTGTATTCATTATGCAGATAAGATGAGCTCATTTTACATAAAACCAAAAAGAAACGTATTATTCAAGTGGTTTAAGACATTAGATCATGAATTTTTGTAAACCAGACAAACCTGATCTTAAAGTTTAACCTAACATAATTATCAAGAGTTAACTGGCCAGTGGGTAGAGAAGATATTCAAATGAATTTGCATGACATACAAATCACTGACTTTGTATAAAATGAATCATTAAAAATTATTCTTACTGCTAGGAAGTCCTGAAAAAAGGCTGTATCTTCAGGCTGCATCTTCACTACTGGATTTCATCATATGTTCATATTTTGGCCTGTATAGTTATGAAAGTTTTTAAGGTGAACTGCATGTGGCATTAAAAAGGTCTTTAAAAAGTCTTTCATTTAATCTGTAAAAATCCGGTTTAAGCAGCTGCATTTTATTTGTCGTTATTACAAAGATATGCTGTAATTATTAAACTAAAAAATCTAGATTTTCCATCAAGTTTAGAGGTTTGGAAAGAAAATACTAGGCAATATTCACCATTGGTTAAACACAGTTATTTTATAGTGACACATACTGACGTCATGATCTGATACTCTCATGGAATATGAGGGTAATATTGTTTTGTACTGAAACTGTATTGTTGGGAACAACAATATTAGGCCTCACCAAGGGGACACCATTAATGTTGTAAATTGGCTATTGGTTTATTTATTATTTATTTATTTATTTTACATTTTCTGTGATATACGTACTATATGTTTTATGTCATTATTGTTGCTTTATTTTCATGTATCTTGTGAGTGCTGTGTGTGGTCTTGTTGATTGTATTGTATGTGTTTGCAGTTTAAATAGCCAATAAAAATATTTAAATAATGGTAAATTGGCTATCGGTGGTGATCAAAGAGCCGTTTGGCCTACAAAACAAAATGGCTGACAACAGAGAACTACAAGATGGCCGAATCAAAGCTGGCTTCAGATCAGGGGAGGTGTTTGTCTGACCGTGTGGTCAGGACAAAGACAAAGGAAAAGAAGCGGGAACTTTGAGATGCCTGTTTGGGTGTAGCTCTGTTGAAAGCCTATTTGTTAATGAGTCTATGTGAATGTGATATGTGTTGCAAACGGTCTGGATTAGTGCAGAGATTGTTTAGTTGTGTGCAAGAATCTGTCTGTGAACAGTATTAGCAAACTAAACACTTAGCTTTGGCGAAGCCAACTAACCAATGACCTGACTGCAAACAATCACAACAATAACTCAATGACAGCATTAAATCACATACAACAAATTAAACAGTCTTGCTTAGCCTGTAAAGTTGTGATAAAGCTATGCCCAGTTGTTGTGTTACCGACCCTTGAGTGGATGGGAGAAAGAGTCACTTGGTGGTGTACTGCTTTGTTAGCCCGCGGAAGAAGGCTGGAAAGAGCTGTGGTTCCAGCTGCAGTCTTTGTTGTTTCCTTTGTTCCAAAGGTGAAACTCTGAGGAACCTGATCACTCAGGGTCTTTGCAGAGTTAGATGCTAGGTGCTAACTCACGTGGTTCTCCTTGTTGCTAGAAAGCTAGTTGCAAACCTTGTGTTTGCACCTCTAACTTTCTGGTTCAGGTTAGAGAGTCTGTAATCAATTGCCCCACCTTTGATGGTTCAGGGCAAGGAGCAAGGATCTGAGCATCTGGACTGGTCCAGGACCAGCCGGAAAGACGTGTGGGTGGCTTGGCAGCTCCCGAGTAAGAGAGATGGTCTGAAGGGAGCAGACCTTCTACAGATGCCTGTGACATCACAGAGTCACATGTCACTGTAAAAGTCCTGTCCAATCAAGTTTTGAGACTTGTGTCTCACTGAGGTGTGAGATGACTTCCTGTAGATATGAGTGTCAAATAGCTGTCTTTGTTTGAAGAACAAAGAGCATGCAGAGAGGAAAAGCCTTCACACGTCCAGTTTAGATTGATGACAAATCATCTGTGGTCCTGTGAATCCCAACACTATTGTGTCACCTATTTAAATAATTCCTCAGGAAAAAAAAAACAAATATCACAGACAATATTCATTATATAATTTCATTTTTTCTTTGTTCTTTGGGTGGTTGCCTTGCTTTGTTTTGTTATTTTTGTACCATTCGCCACACCTCATTCACACGTCACTAGAAATCTAAATTTATTTCTTTGTTATAACCTCTCATTGCACCGGTGAAACTTCATTCAACATTCACTTTGGAGGAATGTACCAGCAACCTGTTTCACAGAATGAAAAAAGGGAGTATGCCACTTTACTGAGCCAAGAAACTAACATATTGACGTCTGGCAGTTTGTGTCCTATGATTTGGTGTTGTATATTACTAAGGTATCAGGACATTCTCAAGAAGTTATTACCTATGAGTCACGTTATTAGCTTTGTATTCTGTTGCAATATAAAGGCCATAATATATGTAGACTGTCACTTAAGGTGAAAGGTTTGGAACATCACAGACGTGAACAGGACTGAATTAAGACACTGGAATAGTGTTTAACATTGAAAGCAGATAGAAGGGGGGATTTATACCTTCATCTCATATCTTTACATTTGGGTAAGTGCATTTTTCATTATATATATGTAGTATGTGTGTTTGTGTATGCATGTGTCTGTTGAATGTTACAAATGTATTTTATCAACAGTCTCTGTCTTACCTTTAGGAAATGCGCATGTATTCTTGTTCATTATAATTTAATTGTCATTATCACAGATTTAAAGTGACAATGAGTGACTGCCTCGTTAAGTTATTATAAAATGTTGTAAAATCCAGTTGTAGCTTTCTCTTTACCTGATATTCTAGTTGTTGTTGTTCTTTTAGTTTCCCCCAAATATGGGAGCTATTTATTTTTGTTTTTCATCTCCATTTATTCGGCATTTCTAACGTTTCTTTCACTTGTCAATAGTTTATGTATTTTGTCAGAAAGCCACATGAATGAAAATGTACAGTGTACGACAACCAGTACTGTAGTCCAGACCACCTAAACCGAGACCAAGTCATGACCAAGACCAGAGGGTATGGAGAATCAGACAAAACCAAGACTTAGAGGTTGAGACCAAGTTTAGATCAAAACCAAGACCAGTGTGAGTCCCACACTGCATGGTAGAAACTGTGGAACATACAAACCATAGGCACTCCCAAAATTGATCTCAAAGATCCACATTATCATAAAAATATCTACAAAGAAAAAAGAAGATTCCTCTTCATTCACCTCTGTTATTGCCATATTGTCTGTATGTATTCGTATACCATGATAAATGCTTTTATAAAATACTTAAAAGCATCATGGAGGTGAATTCAATGGAAGTGATTTTTTCGTTGTTCTCTATGAGCAGACAGATAAGAAATCAACTTCACCATTTTTTATTCAACACGTTAATATCCCTGTGGTTGTGTTCTTGACTGGTCACAAAATAAAAATCCAGAATCCTGACACTGAGACAAGACCAAGAACAAGCATTTTATCACAGTTCCATCAAAAGATAACATCATGGATCAGGATACAGATTATTTCATGGACAGATACTGCATTAAAATTATTTTTTACATCAAACCTTTCCCTTTGAATCTTTTGTGTAACTTCAGTTAAAAACACTAAAATCACTGCTATTATGAAAACTCTCATTTGCAGGTTTAACACTGTGTAATACCTAAAAGTCAGTAAATCTCTGTACTGTTTGATTTTATAGACAAAAAGAAAACCAGGATGGGTGTCACACACATCGTATCAGTGTTGCTGATTCTAACAGGTGAGCTGAGTCATGTTGAACCAGTTGCTTTGAAATGTTAATAGAAAAAATGAAAAGATGTCAGAACGATACCAGCACAACATCAAGTTATGGTTGACTTCTTCCCGACACATCATCAAATATTTCTTAGATAGATGAACATTAGAGTGTAAAATCACCTTTATATTGTAATTATTTAATATAAGAGCAAAATGAATTGTGTTTTACTAAATCTGTTGAATTCTTTGGTGCTTTATAGCTACAATAACACCAGCCGAACGTACGACGACTGAACCTACAACTGCCGCTGCAACAACTGCTGCACCTACCACTGCAGCACCTACGACTGCCGCTACAACAACTGCTGCACAAACAACCGCTGGACCTACCACAGCTGCACCTACGACTGCAGCATCTACAACAGCCGCAACAACAACTGCTGCTCCAACAACTGCTGCACCTACAACTGCTTCACCTACCACAGCCTCTCCAACAACTGCTGTACCTACAACTGCAGCACCTACAACTGTTGCACCTACAACTGCAGGTCCAACGACTGCTGCAGCGACAACTGCCGCTCAAACAACTACTGCACCTACAACTGCCGCTCCAACAACTGCAGCTCAAACAACTGCTGCACCTACCACAGCTGCACCTACTACTGCAGCACCTACAACTGGCGCTCCAACAACTGTTGCACCTACAACTGTTGCAACTACAACTGCTGCACCTACAACAGCCTCTCCAACAACTGCCGCTCCAACAACTGCCGCTCCAACAACTGCTACACCTACAACTGCAGGTCCAACGAATGCTGCAGCGACAACTACCACTCCAACAACTGCAGCTCCTACAACTGCTGCTCCGACAACTGCTGCACCTACGACTGCAGCACCTACAACCGCAGCAACTACAACTGTAGCAGCTACAACTACCGCACCTACAAAAGCTACACCTACAACGGCCACTCCAACAACTGCTGCACCTACAACTGCCACTCCAACAACTGCTGCACCTACAACTGCAGCGCCTACAACTGCCGCTCCAACAACTGCTGCTCCAACAACTGCTGCACCTACAACTGCAGCACCTACAACTGCTGCACCTACAACTGCCGCACCCACGACAGCCGCATCTACAACTGCTGAACCTATGGCTGCTGCTCCAACAACTGCTGCATCCACGACTGCTGCTCCAACAACTCCTGCACCAACAACTGCTGCACCGACAACTGCTGCACCGACAACGGCAGCACCTACAACTGCAGCTCCTACAACTACTGCACCTACAACAGCTGCACCTACAACTGCCACTCCAAAAACTGCTGAACCTACAACTGCCACTCCAACAACTACTGCACCTACAACTTCCGCTCCAACGACTTCTGCACCTACAACAGCAGCACCAACTACTGCCGCACCTACAACAGCTGCGCCTACAACTCCTGCACTTACAACTGCCGTTCCAACAACTGCTGCACCGACAACTGCAGCACCTACTACTGCAGCTCCTACAACTGCTGCTCCAATAACTTCTGCACCCACAACAACAGGGCCTACTACTGCAGCTCCTACAACTGCTGCTCCAACAACTGCCGCACCTACAACTGTTGCACCTACAACAGCTGCACCTACAACAGCTGCACCTACAACTGCTGCTCCAACAACTGCGCACCTACAACAGCTGCACCTACAACTGCTGCAGTGACAACTGCAGCACCTACTACTGCAGCTCCTACAACAGCTGCTCCAACAACTGCTGCACCTACAACTGTTGCACCTACAACAGCTGCACCTACAACTGCAACACCTACAACTGCCACTCAAACAACTGTTGCTCCAACAACTACCGCACCTACAACAGCTGCACCTACAAATGCTGCACTGACAACTGCAGCACCTACTCCAGCAGCTCCTACAACTGCCTCACCGACAACTGCAGCGCCTACTACTGCAGCACCTACTACTGCCGGTCAAACAATTGCCGCTCCAACAACTGCCGCACCTACAACAGCTGCACCTACAACTGCTGCACTGAGAACTGCAGCGCCTACTGCTGCAGCTCCTACAACTGCTACACCCACAACTGCCGCGCCAACAACTGCTGCACAGAGAACTGCAGCGCCTACTACTGCAGCACCCACTACTGCCGGTCAAACAACTGCCGCACCTACAACAGCCGCACCTACAACAGCTGCACCTACAACTGCTGCTCCGACAACTGCCGCTCCAACAACTGCTGCACCTACAACTGCCGCTCCAACAATTGCCGCACCTACAACTGCTGCACCTACAACTGCAGCGCCTACTACTGCGGCTCCTACAACTGCCGCTCAAAAAACTACTGCACCTACAACTGCCGCTCCAACAACTGCAGCTCAAACAACTGCTGCACCTACCACAGCTGCACCTACTACTGCAGCACCTACAACTGCCGCTCCAACAACTGTTGCACCTACAACTGTTGCAACTACAACTGCTGCACCTAAAACAGCCTCTCCAACAACTGCCGCTCCAACAACTGCTACACCTACAACTGCAGGTCCAACGAATGCGGCAGCGACAACTACCAATCCAACAACTGCAGCTCCTACAACTGCTGCCCCGACAACTGCTGCACCTACGACTGCAGCACCTACAACCGCAGCAACTACAACTGTAGCACCTACAACAGCTGCAGCTACAACGGCCACTCCAACAACTGCTACACCTACAACTGCCACTCCAACAACTGCTGCACCTACAACTGCATCGCCTACTACTGCCGCTCCAACAACTGCTGCTCCAACAACTGCTGCACCTACAACTGCAGCACCCACAACAACCGCATCTACAACTGCTGAACCTACGGCTGCTGCTCCAACAACTGCTGCACCTACAACTGCCACTCCAACAACTGCTGCACCTACAACTGCAGCGCCTACTACTGCCGCTCCAACAACTGATGCTCCAACAACTGCTGCACCTACAACTGCCGCACCCACAACGGCCGCATCTACAACTGCTGAACCTACGGCTGCTGCTCCAACAACTGCTGCACCAACGACTGCTGCACCTACAACAGCTGCACCGACAACGGCAGCGCCTACAACTGCAAATCCTACCACTGCCGCTCCAACAACTGCTGCACCTACAACTGCAGCGCCTACTGCTGCAGCTCCGACAAATGCTGGTCCAACAACTGGTGCACCTACAACTGCCGCTCCAACAACGGCTGCACCCACAACTGTAACACCTACAACTGCAGCTCCTACAACTACTGCTCCAACAACTGCTGCACCCACAACTGCCGCTCAAACAACTGCTGCTCCAACAACGGCTGCACCTACAACTGCTGCACCAACAACTGCTGCACCTACAACTGCTGCATCTGTGACTGCTGCTCCAGCAACTGCTTCACCGACTGCTGCACTGACAACGGCAGCGCCTCCTACTACAGCTCCTACAACTGCTGCTCCAACACCTGCTGCACCGACAACTGCAGCTCCTACAACTACCGCTCCAACAACTGCTGCTCCAACAACTGCTGCACCTACAACTGCAGCACCTACAACTTTTACACCTGCAATTGCCGCACCCACAACAGCCGCACCTACAACTGCTGCTCCAACAACTACTGCACCTACATCTACTGCCCCTACGACTGCTGCTCCAACAACTGTTGCACCAACAACTTCTGCACCGACAACTGCAGCTCCTACAACTGCCGCTCCAAGAACTGCTACTCCAACAACTGCTGCTCCAACAACTGCTGCACCAACAACTTCTGCACCGACAACTTCAGCGCCTACTACTGCAGCTCCTTCAACTGCCGCTCCAACAACTGCTGCTCCAACGACTGCTGCATCTACATCTACTGCACCTACGACTGCTGCTCCAACAACTGTTGCACCAACAACTGCTGCACCGACAACTACCGCTCCAACAACTGCTGCTCCAACAAATGCTGCACCTACAACTGCAGCACCTACAACTGCTACACCTACGACTGCTGTACCCACAACAGCCGCACCTACAGGTGCTCCACCTACAACCGCCGCACCCACAACAGCCGCACCTACAACTACTGCACCTACGACTGCTACTCCAACATCTGCTGCACCAACAACTGCTGCACCTACAACAGCTGCACCCACAACAGCTCCACGTACAACGGTCGCACCTACAACTGCTCCACCAACAACTGCTGCACCCACGACAACTGCTCCAACAACTGCTGCACCAACGACTGCTGCACCTGCAACAGCTGCAACGACAACGGCAGCGCCTACACCTGCAACTCCTACAACTGCCGCTCCATCAACTGCTGCACTTACAACAGCAGCGCCTACTACTGCAGCTGAAACAACTGCCGCTCCAACAACTGCTGCAACGACAACTGCAGCACCTACAACTGCAGCTCCTACAACTGCTGCTCCAACAACTGCTGCACCCACAACTGTCGCTCCAACAACTGCTGCACCCACAACTGTCGCTCCAACAACTGCTGCTCCAAAAACTGCTGCACCTACCACTGCTGCTCCTACAACTGCCGCTCCAACAACTGCTGCACCTACCACTGCTGCTCCTACAACTGCCGCTCCAACAACTGCTGCACCTACAACTGCACCTCCAACAACTGCTGCACCTACAACTGCTGAGCCTACTACTGCAGCTCCAACAACTGCCACTCCAACAACTGCTGCACCTACAACTGCCGCTCCAACAACTGCTGCACCGACAACTGCTGCACCTACAATTACCGCTCCAACAACTGCTACACCAACAACTGCTGCACCTACAACTGCAGCACCTACAACTGCTGCACCTACAACGGCCGTGCCTGCAACTGCAGCACCTACAACTGCCGCTCCAACAACTGCTGCGCCTACGACTGCTGCACCTACGACTGCTGCACCAACGACTGCTGCACCTACAACAGCCGCACCCACAACGGCCGCACCTACAACTGCTGCACATACGACTCCTGCTCCAACAACTGCCGCACCCACAACGGCCGCACCTACAACGGCAGCGCCTACTACTGCAGCCCCTACAACTGCCACTCCAACAACTGCTGCACCTACAACTGCCGCTCCAACAACTCCTGCTCCAACAACTGCTGCTCCAACAACTGCTGCTCCTACAACTGCTGCACCTACAACTGCTGTTCCAACAACTGCTGCACCAACAACTGCAGCGCCTACAACTGCAGTTCCGGCAACTACCGCTCCAACAACTGCTGCGCCTACAACTGCTGCTCCAACAACTGCTGCACCAACAACTGCAGCACCTACTACTGCCGCTCCAACAACTGCTCCACCGACAACTGCAGCACCTACTACTGCCGCACCTACAACATCTGCACCTACAACCGCAGCTCCTACCACTGCCGCACCTACAACTGCTGCTCCTTCAACTGCTGCACCAACCACAGCTTCTCCATCAACTGCTGCACCTACGACTTCTGCACCTACAACTGCAGCTCCTACCACTGCCGCACCTACAACTGCTGCTCCTACAACTGCTGCACCAACCACAGCTTCTCCAACAACTGCTGCACCTACGACTTCTGCACCCACAACGGCCGCACCTACAACGGCAGCGCCTACTACTGCAGCCCCTACAACTGCCACTCCAACAACTGCTGCACCTACAACTGCCGCTCCAACAACTCCTGCTCCAACAACTGCCTCTCCAACAACTGCTGCACCTACAACTACTGCACCTACTACTGCAGCTCCTACAACTGCCGCACCTACAACTGCTGCTCCAACAACTGCCGCTCCTACAACTGCTGCACCTACAACTGCTGCTCCAACAACTGCTGCACCAACAACTGCAGCGCCTACAACTGCAGCTCCGGCAACTACCGCTCCAACAACTGCTGCACCTACAACTGCTGCTCCAACAACTGCTGCACCAACAACTGCAGCACCTACTACTGCCGCTCCACCAACTGCTCCACCGACAACTGCAGCACCTACTACTGCCGCACCTACAACATCTGCACCTACAACCGCAGCTCCTACCACTGCCGCACCTACAACTGCTGCTCCTTCAACTGCTGCACCAACCACAGCTTCTCCAACAACTGCTGCACCTACGACTTCTGCACCCACAACTGCCGCTCCAACAGCTTCTGCACCTACAACCTCTTCTCAAACAACTACTGCACCAACAACTGCCGCACCTACAACATCTGCACCTACAACTGCAGCTCCTACCACTGCCGCACTCACAACTGCTGCTCCCACAACTGCTGCTCCAACAACTACATCGCCTACAATTGCTGCACCTACAACTGCTGCACCTACAACTGCCGCACCTACAACTGTCGCTCCTACAACTGCTGCACCTACAACTCCTGCACCCAGAACAGCGCCAACTACAACTGCCGCACCTACAACTGCCGCTCCTACAACTGCTGCACCTACAACTGCTGCACCTACAACTTCTGCTCCAACAACTGCTGCACCTACAGCTGCAGCACCTACAACTGCCGCTTCAACAACTGCTGCACCTACAACTGCAACACCTACAACAGCCCCACCTACAACAGCTGCACCTACTACTGCTGCACCTACAACTGCAGCACCTACAACAGCATCACCATCTACTGCAGCACCTACGACTGCTGCTCCAACAACTGCTGCACCTACATCTGCTGCTCCAACAACTGCTGCACCGACAACTGCCGCTCCTACCACTGCCACACCTACAACAGCTTCACCTACAACTGCCGCTCCAACAACTGCTGCACCTACACGTACGACTGCGGCTCCTACCACTGCAGCAGCTGAACCTCGTTATAGCCTCTCAGCAGACATGGCAGGAGAAACTTTTTCAGAGGACCTCAATGACCCCAACAGCCCTGCCTTCAAAGCACTTGCAAAACGAGTTGTAGCTACAGTGAGTTCCTGTTGTGATTATAAATTAGTAATTAACTGTGTCAAAAAACTGTTAAGATCAAAATCCATTTTTAGAAACTTGTAAGTTTTGGGTTTTTATATGATTCGAAAATCAGCTTTAAATATCCTCAAGCTTTTCTGATGTTTTTTCTCTGTTTGCAGTGTTTTCAGATATACAGGCACAAATTTCCAGACTTTGTTGACTGCATTGTGACAAAGTTCAGGTAAAAGTATTTGTGGTTTTTTTCCGACGGTGGTTCAGTGATTTACTTTATTCAGGATTTAGAATAAATATTTAACACTTGTCCCATATGTTTTTTTATGAAACAGTGCCCTCGGTACATCACGAGCAGAAGGAGTTCAAGCCGATTTTGATGTTGTCTTCAATCAGAACACTACAGATCTCCCACCAAATGTTGTCATTGCTTCTACCCTCCAAGAAGCAGTGAGTAATCCCACCAACTCCTTCAACGTGAGCATAAATCCCAGCTCAGTCACCTTAGTAGGTAAGTAAACAAATGTTTTACTCTAATCAGTATGTAAAACAGTGAACATGTGCTGCTCATGCTCTGTTTATGAAGTCACAAACTAAATTATGTTGCTAGGCAGAATTCATAAAGAAAACTCCAGTGTTGTGCAGTTTTATTGATGCAGGATGAGCTACTGTCTGAGCTACCTTGTATTCAGTAAGATTTCTGGCAAAGCGAACTTTAAGAGCCTTTTATAATTGTTGTTATATATCTGTGAAACTGACACTAAAGTCATTTTGACATCAAGCAAGAAAAAAATTCTTTTGGTTTGGGTACCTACGCTCATTTACATATTCTTATATGACTTTTACAGCAGGCCCAGTTGCAACTCCAACTACAACTGCTGCACCTACCACCGCCGCAGCTACTACTGCCACAGCCACTACTGCTGCATCCTCTACTGCTGTACCTACAACTGCTGCACCTACAACTGCTGCTGCTACCACAGTTGCACCTTCAACTGCTGCACCTACAACTGCTGCAGCTACTACTGCTGCACCCTCTACTGCTGTACCTACAACTGCTGCACCTACAACTGTAGCACTCATGACCAAAAGGGTGACTTTCAGATCTCTTCAAAGCACATTTACAAGCGACCTGCTGAATCCATCTTCTGCAGCTTATATGAATCGAGCTGCAATGATAGTAAACCAGGTAAGTTTCAGTTTTCCTCAAAATGGTCATCCATGTGCTCAAAAAGTGGAGCACTTACTCTGCCTACATACTAAAGGATCACATTTTCAAATTCCTAAAAATTACTCATAACAAAAGCATCAAGGAGAATATATTAACGCAAATAAAGCTCCACCCCCTGCTTACTCTACAACTTCTCATTTGACTTCCCTTAATTATAACAATATTTTCTGAAATACGTCTCACGTTTCAGGACATACACTGTTTCACATGTATACACACATGCACACAGTTCAGTGTTTCAAGGCAAAAATAAAAGCAAACATTGTATTTTAAATACAACTTGTTTTCTGTTTCTGCAGCTTACACCTATTTTCCAAAGGGAATTCGGTACCGGCTTTAAATCCTTGAAAGTGGTGTCATTCAGGTAATTCTTTAAAGATTTATTATGTTACAATATAAGAACAGTGGCATAAATCTAATATTTTGCACGTTTTGTTTTGCTTGTTTCTTTTTCTGCAGCAATGGATCCATCTTCAACACTCTTGACTCTGTCTTTGAAAGCACATCTGCTCCCAATGACACTCAGATTGCAAGGGTTTTAATCAGTGCAGCTTCAACCGTCACCGGCTTTGACATTGAAACCAGCTCCATCACTGTGAATGGCATATGTAAGCAATACTGAGTGCTGCTTGATCATTATTTTCAAAAGTCACACAACTGTTAAACTAATGTCTTGTTTCATTTTCTCCTCATTTATAGCTTCAAGTGGAGTAAGCCACAAGATCAGTCTTGTCACGGCATGCTGCCTGGTACTGTTGTCATGGCTACTGTCCAGCCAGCAATAACATCAGTGCTGATATCTATCTGAATTGCCACCAGAACATTACTGCCATCACTGGTATGAAAAAGGACTATGTTGTCAGTAAAAATCCATGATTCATTATTGTCTAAGTCTTGTACAGCTTCAGATGAATTAACCATCAAATTGAACTTTCCACTGACCGGACAAAGTCATGACAGTGGATTAGGTATGTCTGTCGAACTCAACACACTTCTGTGTGGGAATGTCCAGGATCCTCGGCCAGACAGAATGACACAGCCAACTTTAAGCACCTGGTCCACTGAGTCATCGCTAGAATAATAAGCAAAAAAAATACACCATTAAGCCCTGGGATGTCAGAAAATAAAGTGCTACAGCAATATTTTACTTAGTGACAGTTACTAATTCTGTTTTGTTTAGTCATGCCAAACAAGTAATCAAGTCCAAGAACACAAGTGAAACCAGCTGCATTGAAAGGTAAAACCTTAAATCACTTCTAACCATTGTCAGAATACAGTTGCAGATTTATTTTAATACATGCAGATTGAGCAATGTCTCCTCTTTAATTTATTTTAATACATGCAGATTGAGCAATGTCTCCTCTTTAAAAAATAAAAAAAATAAAAAAAAAGATAGGTCTTTGTAATTTGTAAAAGATCATTCAAAATGGTGTAGTTTTACTTTGAGCTTAAAAGTGTGTGCAAATATTTCCCTAGTCTACAAATGCATGTAAAAGTGATGTTAAGGTTTAACTAGATACCGTAGCATGGTATAACATGACATAGCAATAACAGAGAGCATATTGTAAAAGGAACAAGTGTTTTCAATGAAATGAAGGAACACCTGCAGCTCATAGTGAGCCATGGTGAGGTATGATTTATTTATATATATACACATATATATGTCAAAACAATGCACTGTCAGTTTTCGTATTTATACAAGGTGTATTTATGTAATCATGTATAGCTGTATTCTGTAAGATTTCTTCATTTAACTTAACTAAGTTTAACTTTACAATGATCAGAATACAGATTCTTTCAAAACTTCAAATTGTCTCTTGTGTGATGTTTTGGAATTTTGGTGGGTAAATAGAAAATGCATCACGGTATGTTTAATGTTGGGAGCTTTAAATAGTGAAGTGATGTTTACTGATAATCAAACCCTGCCGTGTGATGATTGTATGATTAAATTTCACAATAGTGTCTTACAATCAGTCGCTCTCAGCGAATCAGGTGTGTTCAGAAAGCGAGAACTGGAAGTGGCGCATACTTTACTTTGGCTATGAGATTCTTATTTATTCAAACACAGCCACACAGTCAGAGAGAAACATTGTTCTTTAATCACCTCTAACACAGAATAAATAATTTGTGACACAAGTGCTCATAAGATAGTTGTTAAGATAATTCCTTACAAGAGACACTTTTGTCTTTATTGTCAATAACAGAAAGCAAAAACTTTTGGTAAGAGAGCAAAGACTATGGGCTTATAGTGGTTTACATCTGCAGTCCTTACAAACTTCACTTTTACTTCTGAACAGTTATTATACTCCCTAATAAAAAGTAACCATACACTCAACAAAGGAGACTGTCCCACTTTTAAAAGTGGCTATGCAGGTAATCTTTATGAGCAGCAATCATAACCCATACTTTGGTTGTTTTGTTAAGTGGTAACCTCTAGAGGCCATAGCAATTATTACTGGAGTCAGAGAGGAACTCAGGCGACGTAGTAGAAAGAGCTGGGATGGGTCAAAGAAACACAGCACTCTGATCCAGGGCTTAGCAAACTCACACCCTGTTGTGTTGCGCAGGTGCACTGCTTTTTAATATGAAGGGCTTAATTCAGTTCATATTAAATGGGCTTTATTGGCATGGAAAACATCCATTGCCAGGGCAAGTGTGACAGAAAAACAAAACTTGTGTGTACAGTGAGTACATTTCTACCAGAATTTGGGTAATATACATGTCACTGCTGATTGGGTACACCTGTGACAAAGGAGAGAAAACACAGGCTAGCCTAAAGCCTGTTGCAAACCATCTCACATGGTTTTGAGGAAATGTCGTTAAATCTGGAAACTCCAGCAAAACAGTGCACACCGTTTTCAGATTGAATGTGCCCTATAAAAACCAGTGTTAATGTCTCCAATATTCAAGGTTGAGTTACTTTATCAAAGTAAGTATGTCAGCGTACGTCACATCACACATGATGTATGTGATGTATGTCATGTGAGATACGCCATGTACATTGTCATGTGGGCTACTCATTTTAAGCCAAAACATGATCTGTTTTCTGTTAAACCTAACCAATGAATTTTGTTGCCTAAACCCAACCAGATAGTTTTAGTGCTCCTACAACAGTTTCTGTTCTGCCGTCCAGTGGTATTTGAGGCTGGTCAAATCCCCACAGACCCCCATGTTGACCCCCATCCTGATAATACACTTTTAAACAGAACAGCAGGACAGACGTTCACTGCGTATTCATTATGCAGATAAGATGAGCTCATTTGACATAAAACCAAACAGAAACATATGATTAAAGTGGTTTAAGACATGAGATCATGAATTTTTGTAAACCAGACAAACCTGATCTTAAAGCTTAACCTAACATAATTATCAAGAGTTAGAACATGGCACTCTTAAATAGGCTACTATCAACAAAATTCTGTGGTGTTTATTTCTTGAGGTATCACCGCTGCTCTGCTGCTCCGTTGCTAGGAATGCCATAGCAACGGCCTTCGGCGCAGCTACTGGGCACCCAGCATCTCCGACCGGGAGAAGTGGAGTAAAATCCTCTCCTCCGCTCCAGGAAACGGCCGCAGTTTGTCTGGTGAACGCCTCTCCTCTGTCAATACACTCTGCCAGCAATTTAATAATATTGATGCCAGTTGTAACATTTGAATGTTTTAGTAGTGAGTCATGTTCTAAGCGGGATAATGTATAGTGAGCCGGTGACAGTTGAAAAATAACTCCCTTCAGGGGAATGGAACCCCTCCGCGCATTCCCCTGAAGGGAGTTATTTTTCAACAGTCACCGGCTCACTATACATTATCCCTTACTTAGCCGGCCAGTGGGTAGAGAGGATATTCAAATGAATTTGCATGACATACAAATCACTGACTTTGTATAAAATGACATCATTAAAAATTATTCTTACTGCTAGGAAGTCCTGAATATCAAAAATTGTTAGGCTGTATCTTCACGACTGGATTTTCATCATATGCTCATCTTGTGGCCAGTATAGTTATGACAGTTTTTAAAGTGAACTGTATGCAGCATTTAAAAGGTCTTTAAAAGTCTTTCATTCAACATGGTGAACCCTGTTAAAGTCCGGTTTTAGCAGGTGCAGTTTATTTGTCATTATAAACATACTAATGTCATGATCTGACACTCAAGATGTGTATTGTACTGTATCATCTATTAACATAACTCTCTCGGAAAAACCCAAATGTCATAGACAATATTCATTCAATGTGTTAAAATATATAATTTCCTTGTTTCTTTTTTTTATTTTGGTGCCTTTCGCCTTGCTTCATTATCACATAGCTAGAAATCTAAACTTACTTCTTTGTCATAACCTCTCATCACACTGGAGGAACTTCCTTTGACATTCACTTCGGAGAAATGCACCAGCAACCTGTTTCACAGGATGAAAAAGGGAGTATGCCATTATACTGAGCCAAGAAACTGACATATTGACATCTGACAGCCTGTACCCAATGATGTGGTTTTGCTGATCACAAAGGTATCACAACATTCTTAAGAGGTTATCAGTTATGAGTCACGTCATTAGCTTTGTATTCTGTTGCAATATAAAGGCCATAATAGATGTGGACTGTCACTTAAGGTGAACGGTTTGGAACATCACAGACGTGAACAGGACTGAATTAAGACACTGGAATAGTGTTTAACATTGAAAGCAGATAGAAGGGGGGGATTTATACCTTCATCTCATATCTTTACATTTGGGTGAGTGCATTTTTCATTATATATATGTAGACCTTTGTACACTTATACACTGTGTGTGTGTGTGTGTGTGTGTGTGTGTGTGNCATCTCCATTTATTCGGCATTTCTAACCTTTCTTTCACTTGTCAACAGTTTATGTGTTTTGTCAGAAAGCCACATGAATGAAAATGTACAGTGTACGACAACCAGTACTGTAGTCCAGACCACCTAAACCGAGACCAAGTCATGACCAAGACCAGAGTGTATGGAGACTCAGACAAAACCAAGACTCAGAGGTTGAGACCAAGTTTAGATCAAAACCAAGACCAGTGTGAGTCCCACACTGCATGGTAGAAACTGTGGAACATACAAACCATAGGCACTCCCAAAATTGATCTCAAAGATCCACATTATCATAAAAACACCTACAAAAAAAAGAAGATTCCTCTTCATTCACCTCTGTTATTGCCATATTGTCTGTATGTGTTAGTATAACATGAGAAATGTTTTTATAAAATACTTAAAGGCATGGTGGAGGTGAATTTTTTGTTATTTAGTAATATCCCCGTGGTTGTGATGTTGAACGGTCTCCAGATAAAAATCCAGAATCCTGACATTGACACAAGACCAAGTAAAAATGCACTCGAATAACAGATAAGACCAAGACGTTCAAAAAGTGGTCTTTAAACCACTGTCGAGAACTAAACCAATCTCGAGTATGACAAAATAGACTGAAACATTGATGAGTTTAACAGGAGTGAAAGTTGCATTTTATCACAGTTGATTCAAAAGATAAAATCATGGATCAGGATACAGATTATTTCATGGACAGATACTGCATTATAATTATTTTTTACATCAGACCTTTCGCTTTGAATGTTTTGTGTAACTTGAGTGAAAAAGACGAAAATCACTGCTATTATGAAAACTGTCATTTGCAGGTTTAACACTGTGTGATATCTAAAAGTCAGTAAATCTCTGTACTGTTTGATTTTATAGAGAAAAAGAAAACCAGGATGGGTGTCACACACATCGTATCAGTGTTGCTGATTCTAACAGGTGAGCTGAGTCATGTTGAACCAGTTGCTTTCAAATGTTAATAGAAAATGTGAAAATGTGAAAAGGTGTGAGGACGACACCAACACAGCATCAAGTTATGATAGAGTTCTTCCCAACACATCCTCAAATATTTCTTAGATAAATGAACATCAGAGTGTAGAATCACCTTTATATCGTAATTACTTAATATAACAGCAAGATAAATTATGTTTTACTAAATCTGTTGAATTCTTTGGTGCTTTATAGCTACAATAACACCAGCTGCGACGACAACTGCACCTACAACAGCTGCACCTACAACTGCTGCACCTACAACTGCAGCGCCTACTACTGCAGCTCCTACAACTGCTGCTCCAACAACTGCTGCACCTACAACTGCTGCTCCAACAACTGCTGCACCGACAACTGCAGCGCCTACTACTGCAGCTCCAACAACTGCTGCACCGACAACTGCAGCACCAACGACTGCTGCACCTACAACAGCTGTACCCACAACGGCCGCACCTACAACACCAGCTCCTACAACTGCTGCACCTACTACTGCAGCTCCTACAACTGCTGCTCCAACAACTGCTGCTCCAACAACTGCTGCACCGACAACTGCAGTGCCTACTACTGCAGCACCTACAACTGCCGCACCTACAACTGCTGCTCCAACAACTGCTGCACCTACGACTGCTGCTCCAACAACTGCTGCACCAACGACTGCTGCACCGACAACAGCTGCACCAACCACAGCTTCTCCAACAACTGCTGCACCTACGACTGCTGTTCCAACAACTGCTGCACCCACAACGGCCGTACCTACAACTGCTGCACCTTCAACCGCATCGCCTACTACTGCAGCTCCCACAACGGCCGCACCTACAACAGCCACACCTACAACTGCTGCACCTACAACAGCCGCAACTACAACTGCTGCAGCTACAACTGCTGCACCCACAACTGCCGCTCCAACAACTGCTAGTCCTACAACTGCAGCACCCACGACTGCAGCACCTACGACTGCAGCTCCTACAACTGCCGCTCCAACAACTGCCGCACCCACAACAGCTCCACCTACAACTGCGGCACCTACAACTGCTGCACCCACAACAGCCACACCTACAACTGCTGCACCTACAACTGCCGCACCTACAACTGCTGCACCTACAACAGCTGCACCCACAACGGCCGCACCTACAACAGCTGCACCTACAACTGCTGCACCTCCGACTGCTGCTCCAACAACTGCTGCACCAACGACTGCAGCACCTACAACAGCTGCACCCACAACGGCGGCACCTACAACAGCTGCACCAACAACGGCCGCACCTACAACAACTGCACCCACAACGGCCGCACCTACAACAGCTGCACCCACAACGGCCGCACCGACAACAGCTGCACCTACAACTGCTGCACCTACGACTGCTGTTCCAACAACTGCTGCACCAACGACTGCTGCACCTACAACAGCTGCACCCACAACGGCGGTACCTACAACAGCTGCACCCACAACGGCCGCACCTACAACAGCTGCACCTACAACCGCTGCACCGACAACGGCAGCGCCTACTACTGCAGCTCCTACAACTGCTGCACCTACAACTGCAGTGCCTACTACTGCTGCACCTACGACTGCTGCTCCAACAACTGCTGCACCAACGACTGCTGCACCTACAACAGCTGCACCTACAACTGCAGCTCCTACAACTGCTGCTCCAACAACTGCTGCACCAACGACTGCTGCACCTACAACGGCCGCACTTACAACTGCTGCTCCAACAACTGCTGCACCTACGACTGCTGCTCCAACAACTGCTGCACCAACGACTGCTACACCTACAACAGCTGCACCCACAACAGCCGCACCTACAACACCAGCTCCTACAACTGCTGCACCTACAACTGTAGCGCCTACTACTGCAGCTCCTACAACTGCTGCTCCAACAACTGCTGCACCGACAACTGCAGCGCCTACTACTGCAGTTCCAACAACTGCTGCACCAACGACTGCAGCACCAACGACTGCTGCACCTACAACAGCTGCACCCACAACGGCCGCACCTACAACACCAGCTCCTACAACTGCTGCACCTACAACTGCAGCGCCTACTACTGCAGCTCCTACAACTGGCGCTCCAACAACTGCCGCTCCAACAACTGCTGCACCAACAACTGCAGCGCCTACTACTGCAGCTCCAACAACTGCTGCACCAACGACTGCAGCACCTACAACAGCTGCACCCACAATGGCTGCACCTACAACAGCTGCACCTACAACAGACGCAACTACAACTGCTGCAGCTACAACTGCTGCACCCATAACTGCCGCTCCAACAACTGCTAGTCCTACAACTGCAGCACCCACGACTGCAGCACCTACAACTGCCGCTCCAACAATTACCGCACCCACAACAGCTCCACCTACAACTGCGGCACCTACAACTGCTGCACCCACAACAGCCGCAACTCCAACTGCTTTACCTTCAACAGCTGCTCCTACAACAGTTGCGCCTCCAACTGCCGCAACTACCACTGCCGCTCCTCCAACTGCTGCACCTTCAACTGCCGCTCCTACAACTGCTGCACCTACAACTGCCGCTCCTACAACTGCTGCACCTACAACTGTGGCACCTACGACTGCTGCATCTACAACTGCGGCAACTACAACAGCCGCACCTACAACTGCTGCTGCTACCACTGCAGCACCTACAACTGCAGCACCTACGACTGCAGCTCCTACAACTGCTGCTCCAACAACTGCTGCACCTACGACTGCAGCACCTACAACTGCTGCTCCAACGACTGCTGCACCAACGACTGCTGCACCTACAACTGCTGCTCCTATAACTGCTGCACCTACTACTGCCGCTCCAACAACTGCTACACCTACAACTGCAGTGCATACTACTGCAGCTCCAACAACTGCTGCACCTACAACTGCAGCTCCAACAACTGCTGCACCTACAACTGCAGCACCAACAACTGCCGCACCTACAACTGCCGCACCTACAACAGCTGCACCTACAACTTCCGCTCCAACAACTGCTGTACCAACAACTGCTGCACCTACAACTGCTGCTCCTACAACTGCCGCTCCAACTACTGCTTCACCCACAACTACAGCGCCTACCACTGCTGCACCTACTACTGCCGCTCCAACAACTGCTGCACCTACAACTGCAACACCTACGACTGCAGCTCCTACAACTGCTGCACCTACAACTGCCGCTCCAACAACTGCTACACCTACAATTGCAGTGCCTACTACCGCAGCTCCAACAACTGCTGCACCTACAACTTCCGCTCCAACAACTGCTGCACCTACGACTGCAGCACCTACAACTGCCGCACCTACATCTGCCGCACCTACAATAGCTGCACCTACAACAGCTGCACCAACAACAGCCGCACCTACAACTGCTGCACCCACAACGGCCGCACCTACAACAGCTGCACCTACAACAGCTGCTCCTACAACTGCTGCACCTACCACTGCAGCTGAACCTGTCTATAAACTCTCAGCAGACTTGACAGGAGAAATATTTTCAGAGGACCTCAATGACAGAAACAGTCCTGCATTCAAAGCACTTGCACAACGAGTTGTCAATACAGTGAGTTCATGTTGTGATTATAAATTAATAATTAGCTGTGTCATTGTTGTAACCAAAGTATTGAACAGATATGTTTACTTAAATCACAAAACTGTTGAGATCAAAATCCATTTTTAGAAACTTGTCATTTCTGTGTTTTTATATGATTAGAAAATCAGCTTTAAATGTCCTCAAGCATTTCTGATGTGTTTTCTCTGTTTGCAGTGTTTTCAGATATACAGGCCGAGATTTCCTGACTTTGTTGACTGCATTGTGACAAAGTTCAGGTATAAATATTTGTGTGTTTTATTTTCTGACATTAGTTCATTGATTTAGTTTTTGGAGGATTTAGAATAAATATTTAACACTTGTCCCATCTGTTTTTTTATGAAACAGTGCCCTCGGTACATCACGAACAGGAGGAGTTCGAGCCGATTTTGATGTTGTCTTCAATCAGAACACCACAGATCCCCCATCAAATAATGAGGTTTCTATGACCCTCCAGACTGCAGTGAGTGATCCCACCAACTCCTTCAACGTGAGCATAAATCCCAGCTCAGTCACCTTAGTAGGTAAGTAAACAAATGTTTTACTCTAATCAGTATGTAAAACAGTGAACATGTGCTGCTCATGCTCTGTTTATGAAGTCACAAACTAAATTATGTTGCTAGGCAGAATTCATAAAGAAAACTCCAGTGTTGTGCAGTTTTATTGATGCAGGATGAGCTACTGTCTGAGCTACCTTGTATTCAGTAAGATTTCTGGCAAAGCGAACTTTAAGAGCCTTTTATAATTGTTGTTATATATCTGTGAAACTGACACTAAAGTCATTTTGACATCAAGCAAGAAAAAAAAATTTTGGTTTGGGAACCTACGCTCATTTACATATTCTTATATGACTTTTACAGCAGGCCCAGTTGCAACTCCAACTACAACTGCTGCACCTACATCTGCTGCACCTACAACTGTTGCACCTACTACTGCCGCACCTACAACTGCTGCCCCTTCTTCTGCCGCACCTACAACTGCTGCCCCTACGACTGCTGCACCTACAACTGCTGCCCCTACTACTGCTGCACCTACCACTGCTGCACCTACAACTGCTGCACCTACCACTGCCGCAGCTACAACTGCTGCACCTACCACTGCTGCACCTACAACTGTAGCACTCGTGACCAGAAGGGTGACTTTCAGATCTCTTCAAGGCACATTTACAAACGACTTGCTGAATCCATCTTCTGCAGCTTATATGAATCGAGCTGCAATGATAGTAAACCAGGTAAGTTACAATTTTCCTCAAAAAGCTCATGCATGTGCTCAAAAACTGGAGCACTTACTCTGTCTACATACTAAAGGATCACATTTTCAAATTCCCAAAATAACTGATAACAAAGGCATCAAGGAGAATATATTAATGCAAATAAAGCTCCACCCCCTGCTTACTCTACAACTTCTCATTTGACTTCCCTTTATTATAAGAATATTTTCTGAAATATGTCTCACGTTTCAGGACATACACTGTTTCACATGTATACACACATGCACACAGTTCAGTGTTTCAAGGAAAAAATAAAAGCAAACATTGTATTTTAAATACAACTTGTTTTCTGTTTCTGCAGCTTACACCTATTTTCCAAATGGAATTCCCTACCAGCTTTAAATCATTGAAAGTGGTGTCATTCAGGTACGTTTTTAAAGATTTCTATGTTACAATATAAGAACAGTGGCATAAATCTAATATTTTGCACTTTTTGTTTTGCTTGTTTCTTCTTCTGCAGCAATGGATCCATCATCAACACTGTTGACTCTGTCTTTGAAAGCACATCTGCTCCCAATGACACTCAGATTGCAGGGGTTTTAATCAGTGCAGCTTCAACCGTCACCGGCTTTGACATTGAAACCAGCTCCATCACTGTGAATGGCATATGTAAGCAATACTGAGTGCTGCTTGATCATTATTTTCAAAAGTCACACAACT